>NW_020955887.1:266975-330300 GCF_003031625.1 Empidonax traillii
CTTTCAAAGGGATCTTTTCTACAGGGGGAATCCAAACCCCACAACGCCAAGGAGAAAGAGCTGGTGCCTGCAGGGCCTCCAGTGTGCAGGGCAGGAGGTTAGGGGCCACCGGCTCCAAAAGCTTTATTGCTTCTTGGTTTCTGATAATTCTAAGGACTCTAGGACTAACAACCACTATCAGCGAACATAGCTGTAGTTAAGGACACCCTGGCTGTGCCGGGGGCGCGATGAGAAGGTCACGCTCCGTTGGCCCAGGCATCCCTGGCAGCAACTGTGGCAGGGCCCCACAGCCCGGGGTTCAGTGGGTGATGCAGAAAGGTTGTGGTAGAAACCAAGGAGAAACTGCAGCCCTGAGCCATGCAGTCCTGAGCCATCAGTGGCTCTTTTTTAGGGTAGCGTGGAAACCAGAGTGCAGGGAGTTGAGTCCAGCAGCCCAGAGGAGATGGTCCTCCCCACAGTTGGGCTGCCTGAGCCTCCTGGCACATGGCGGCTGCAGCCCTTTACTAATGGAAGTGGGAGCATTGCTGCCTCATGCAGTCCCCTGTAGGCTCTGCGCTGGTCTGCACTTGGCTTCACCCAGAGACAGCTGCACCAAAGGTCTGCTCAGAGGGACAAGCTGGGCCCTACCATTCCCAGCTGGACTCTGCCATCCTGCTGGGCTACTTGGTGGGCTCTGTGGCCATGGTGTCCGCATCTGGAGATGGCAGAACACCGCTGTTTCCACCATTGCTCACATTTCCCTCGCTGTTGTCCATCATGAGGCCGCTGCTTTTATCCTCCACTTTTTGCTTGAGTTTGAGGGAAGAATCTCTCTGGGACAGGAGGGGCTGGTAGCCAGTGAAGACTCCTCCACTCACGTTTGAACGCTTGTCTGTGGGTGGACAGAAAGAAAGAGTTGTTTACCTGGGGTCCAAACTGACCATTCAACTGAGAAAAAGGGTTGTGGAGCCTCTTCTTGCAAGCAGCATTCCTTCTCTGAAAGATGAGGATCCTTCTGGCCCCCAGATGCCCCCAAAGAGGGGATGATGGGTGGGGGACTGGGCTCATGCCCCAGCATGGCCGTGCTCAAGAGAGGGTGGTTGGTTGGTCTCCTACCTCCTGGCCCAATGGGGTGCATCAGTCGGTTCATCTGGACATTCCAGTGCTTGACGTTGGTGCTGGCCTGCCGCAACTTCCGCTGGGCTGCCTGGAAGGGAATGGAGGAGAGGGGTGAGCTGGTCACCCCACTGCCCCCGACTCGGGACTCTGGGCACGGACTTCCCTTCCCTGAGTAAGCCTGGATTGGAGGTTCCCTCTGGGATGGAGACCCAGCTCACCCTCCTCTAGGTCTCCTGCTCCTCTTTCACACTCCCACACTTCTCCACACACTCCCACTGTTGACATCACTTTGGACACCAGGGCTGTCTCCACGGGGCAGCACATGCTTATCCCGTCTCAGCCACTGCAGCACCCTATGCCTGCACATGGCACAGCTCAGAAACCCCCGAGGCAACGTCACCTTGGTTCCCAAAGCTGCTGGGTCCTCCCCAGTAGGAAGGTGGCTCCAGGAGGGCTGGGAAGTCCCCTGGGGCTCACCGCATGAAGGGATGTGGCACTGATGTGATACTCACCATGACGTCTTGGTCCACCCGCTGCCTGTTCACTCTCACTTCTTCCAGCTGCTTCTGTGCCTCTTCCAGACATTTGTTCTTGTTCTCCATCTCCTGCTTGAGGACTTGCTTCTCCCGCTGAGTTTTGATGATATATTCCTCTTGCTCCTCCTTCAGCTTCATCAGCTGCTTCAGTTTCTCCTCTTCCTCAGCCAGTAGCCTGACAATGAAGAGCAAGAGGTGAGGATGTCCCTCTGCCACTTCATCCACCAGCTTGCCCCGTCCCTGCCAGCATACTGGGAAGTCACCAGTGCACCCCTGTACCCAGGAGAATTGAGCTGCCCTGGGGAGCACATTCCCATGCACAGCTGCTGCCCTGGGAGCGGGGCTAGTTGAGGAGGGGGAGGGATGCCCTGGTCCTACCTGGCCTGCGCGTATCTCACGGCTTCCTCGTCCTGCCGTGCTTTCACCTCCTGCTGCAGGGCCTCCTGGAGCCGCTCCTGCATGGCCTCCAGCTCCAGGATGCGCTTGCGCTGACGCTCTGCCTCTGCCTCCTTCAGGACCATCTCTGCCTGCATGGAGGCACGAGCCTGCCACCAGGACAGGAGCCATCAGTGTGGGCAGCTGGCTGGGCCACTGCCACTGTCCCCAGAACCCCCTGCATCCCAGGGTGGATGCCAGACATCTCCCAAAACAGGGAGAGCCCATGGCAAGAGGTCCAAAGCAAAGCTGTTCCCCTGCTCAGGAGACAGGCTGCATTATTTGGAGCCAATGCTGGCTGTGAGGTCAGAAAAGGGCTCCCTGGCCAGCCTGGCACCAAGCACTTGTGTCTCACTGCCCCCCTCCATACCCTTGGGGCAGGTTGTCCTCATCTCCTGCTCCACAGGGATCTCAGGTCTGTCCAAAGGCTGACCCAGGCAAGGGAAGGGGAAAGAAGCACCTACCCCATGAGCAACGCAGCCCTGGCAGGACCCTCCACAGGGTGCACCCACCTGCTCAGCTTCCCGCAGCTGGATCTCCAGGGTCCTCTGCATCTCCTCGTGCTGCTGCCTCCGCCGCTGCTCCTCCTCCTGCAGCAGGATCTCTGCCTGCCGCTGGGCCTCCTTGAGCAGTTCCAGCTCCTGCAGCTTCCTCTCCTTCTCCTCCTGCAGCTGCTTGAGCCGCTGCGTCTCCTCCTCCTTGGCTGCCTTACGCTGGTCCCGCTGCTCCCGCTGCTCCCGTCGCTTCTGCTTCAGGTCCTTGTGTAGGGATTTCTTTCCCTCAGCCTGCAGCCGGATAGCCGTCTGGATGGCTGGAGAGGGAGGCCACAGTCAGTGGGGACATGGAGGGGGGCACGGGGAAGCTGGGGAAGGGGCATGGGGTGGGCACAGACCGAGTGTCCACTCCTGGCGCTGCCGGGTGTCAGAGGCGCTCATCTCATAGGTGCGGGAGGAGGTCTTCACACAGAACATGCACCTCTTCCCATCCCGGTCAGGCAGCACCTGCAGGGTGAGGACACAGGACAGCGTTATCCCTTGTACCCCACCTTATCCCCCTGGCTCCCGTGCTCATGGATGTAAAACTGTGTGTTCTTGGGTCTCCCTTCCTGGGTTCTGAAGGAGATCTCCCAGGTCTCCTCTCCCCAAGTTGACAAGTGGCCCTGGCCGTACCTCCACGCAGCAGTGCTTGTCCAATGCAATGCTCCCCTTTTTCTCCTTCCGTTCCTCGCTCATGTAGTATGAAAGGACACTGGGCTTCAGCATGAACCACCGCTCTGACCAGTTCCTCCTCAGCTGGCCCCTCTTCCAGAGGTATCCCTGTACAGGAGAGATGGAGATCAAAACTAGGTTGGGGGCAGGACAGGGCTTGTACCCCCGGACATGTGGGCTCCTTGCCTGCTTGAGCACATCCTCAATGACCTCCTGGTACACCTCCTCCACGGCCATGCTGATGGCCTCCTGCTCGATGCCTCGCAGGAACCGCCCTGAGTTCACCATGTCTAGGAACTGCCAGACCGTCAGCCCCTCTTGCCCCTGCGGCTCCTGGGACAGGTAGTCATCCAGCTCACAGGAGTTCAGCTCCATGTTCATGGCCGTACAGATCTTCTTAAGCAGGTACTCCACCTGTGGGGATGGGGAAACTCAGTGACGTGGGCAAGTGAGAGCTGTTCCCACCCCACTGACCCCTTTTGGAGAGCCCAAGACCACCTCTCTTTCCAGCCTGGAGATGCAGAACCCTGATCCCAGAGGTTGCAGTGGCTGAGGTCATGGCCAAGGCATTCTAGGCAGCAGGTTGGCTCAGGAGGCTGGCACTGGGTTAGAGCTTGACCACTACTGGGAGGTTTTTCCTTTTAACCCCAAGGCTGAGATATTTTGGCTGGTTTGTCTGCAGAGTAGGAAAACTCTGCAGCAGTCAAGAGCCTGAGGGAGAACAGGCCAGCACTGCTGGACCCCACACACAGCCTGCAAGGCCAGTGTCTCAGAGCACAGCCCTGAGGTCAGCACCACCCTGATTTCCAAAACCACTGGGAGCAGCAAGGGGACAGGTCCCAAAGGACATGAGCATCGCTTTGAAAATGCAAATAAAGTGCTTTTAAAAAGAGCCAAGATGGTTGACATGATGTGGGGAAGAGCTATTTCAGCTCAAGTTTTGCTGTCAGCTGCCCACGATCTGGGGATTGAGGCAGGTGGATGACTGCAGGGAGCCACACAGGAAGGTGACACACAGCAAAGTCCCCGTCCCTCCCTCCGCTGGATTTTTAATGTAATTTAACTAGGAGAAGGGCAAGCAGTGAATGCGCTTGCTCAGCCCCATAAGCAGAAGGATGATTCAGTTTCTCATGGTCTGGGGAACAGGAAACACTTCTCGCAGGGTGCAGGAAGTGTGGTTGCCCTCCTACATCTGTGCAGCATGGCCCTTCTTGCCTTTTTTTTCTCCTCTTGTGTTTTGGAGGTTTTTTTTACTTTTCTGCTGATCTCAGGAGGTTGATGGGGTAGAAGCCAACAGCAGTTGCTTGCGCAGCTAAGTTCCTTTTGCTGAGGTCTGTTCTTGGCTTCTACACTTGTGGCTCCTCCCTAGATCTGCCCCCCTTCTCATGGGGCTTTGATCTGACCCTGGAGAAGGGAGAACCTCCCCCCCCCCCCAAATTCTGTGGGATTTGGAGATTACTGCCAGAGGCTTTGCTTTGGCTGGTACCTCGCCCTTAACACTCCGGATGCTGGGCAGGGGTTGAGTGCCTGGTGGCAGCGGCCACAGAGGAACAGACAGTTCTGCTCTGCCACTACCCTCTAGGGGCAGAGAAGGTCCAGCGTTTTGGAGGCATCCTCCCAGATGCTCCCAAATCACCCCCTTCTCCCTGGCAGGGGGGGTGGCTGTGGGCATAGCAGGGCATGCCCAGGGCAGACAGCCCCCTCCTCCCAGGCCTTGCCTGCTCTCTCTCTCCCCCTGGAGCACCACTTCTTGCAGGATGTGGTGGGACGTGCCCGGAAGCGATAGCAGGATGTGTTACCCCCAAACAGGGCTCTGCCAGAGCACGGAGCCCTGGGAGGGCAGGGATGGGGGGGAGAGGCAGTCCTACCTCATCTGGCACCATGACAAGAGGGTATTTATCTTCAGACAGAAAGTTGAAGAGACACCAGAGCTTGAAAGCATCTTGGTGGGATACAACGCTATTCCCATTCCGGTCAGGTTTGTAGTTCTTCTTCGCTGTGAGGGTCCAGCAGAGCTCGTCAAAGTTTTCTTTGACAAAAGCACCTTCCTCCACCTGTGGGCAGGAGTTGGGGGTGAGCAGGGAGGCGCAGGGCTATGGAGAGGGATTCTGAGGGGGAAGTGCTAGCAGGAAGAAACCCTCACTCCTAAAATCTCTTGTCCCTGCCAGTGAGAAGCACGGGGTGATTTGGAGCACCAGCAGGAACCCCGTGGTGCAGCACATGCAGCAGTGTGGTGCTCTTCAAACCTCCCCAGTACCTCCACGGGATCGGGTCTCTTTTTATCCCACTCCACCATAAAGAGGAACTGGGGAGCAAAGGGAAGTGCTGGCCTGAGGGCAGGCAGCAGTGGTGACAGGAACGATGCCTCTACCGGCCCCACTGCTGTCTGTGAGCTTCTGTAACTGTGTCCTGGCACTGCAAGCAGCCTCACACAGCAGGTTTGGTGAAGATGGGTGAACTGTGATGTGTGAGGAGCCTTGGCTGTCCCTGGGTGCTCCATCCCAGCTGTAGGAGCCACAGGCTGCCAGCACAAGAGCAAACCCCAGCCTGCAGCAGCAGAGCTGGAGGAAAACCTTCGGGTGGGTAGCAAAAGCTAAATGCCTCTCTTACTAGGAAAACCCACTTCCCCTTCTCAGGATGCTTCTGGGATTTTATTACCCAGAATTATTTACGGTGAATCAGAAGAAGGGGGTTTAAAGATCATCTCCCAAAGAAGGATTTTGGCCACTTTGTGATGGGGAGATTGGGCTGGGCTGACCTTGGGCAGCTCTTGCCTGGGCAGAGGGAGCTGGGGAAGGCTCTGCCCTCACTCGCTGCAGACCAGATCCCCCACAGCCAAGATTAGCACCAGACTGGGCAGCTCCTGACCAGCTCCAGGCAAGGCAAAGATGGGCACAGAGACCCACAGAGACCAGCATGCCAGGAGAGCCAGGGGAACGAAGGGTTACTGCACCCAGCTCTGGCCCCCTTCTGTGAGCACAAAGTGCAAGAAAGCTGTCAGTCATTCTTCCTCTCCTTGCATGCCTGGAGGAAACAGCACCCATGGACAAACTTGTGGTTGTACAAGACAAAGGTGCCTTCGAATTACGGAAAAAAGGGAGAAAGCCCCTGCCCACCCCAACTCTGCTCCTGATCTGGCACCTCATCCTCCTCCCTCTCCTTTTCACCAAATGACGTCACACCCCAAATTTGAACAGGGTTAGAGAGGAAAAAGGGGCCAATTTCTCTCTCTGAGCCGTGCAGGAAACATGGGCAGAGATACTGCTCCATCCAGAGCCTTGATGGAAAGGGCTGACTTCATCTTTGCCGTGGAGACATTGAGAATTAAACGTTTCTCACTTGTTTTGGTATTCACCTGAGCGCTCCCCATCTCTCTGCACCCTTTTTCCACCCGTCAAAGCACGTGACCTTCCAGAGCTGCAGGGAGTGGAGCCACTGGGCTCCCATGTGATGCAGGAGCAGCTGAGGCACCACTGTGTCCCCCCGCTCCGAGGCCAAGGGGCTCACCTTATCCAGGATGTACTTGTTCAGGTATGGCATGTAGCCCTGGCTGGACACTGGCCCATCATCGTCATCGCGGAAATGCTCTTCCAGCGCCACGGGATCGTGGGGGATGCACAGCACTGTGTACAGGTTGTGAGACAGCACCTGGCCAAGCACGAGGGATGGTGAGAAGGTGAACAACCTCCAGCCCTGCCCCAGCACGCCTCTGTGGTGCCACCCCACACCCGCTGTGCCCTGTGACCTCCCTGCAGCCACAGCATTGAGGCAGAGTTTGGGTTTGGCAGAGGACGGGGCATCATTCCCAAATGAAAACCTTAGAGAATCATTTAGAAACAGGCAAAAATAAAGGATTTTTCCATATTAGTTACTTTTCTAAGCACACGAGGAACTTTTTTTTTTTAAAGAGCTGTTTCAAACCTCTCAGAGAAAACAGGACTTGCTCCGATCTAGAAAAGCTGATAAGCCACCCTGAGCCATGTGTTTGGTACAACCATGGCCCAGCCTGGCAGCAGTGTCTGTCTGTCAGGGGGCACAGAAAGATGAAACAGGAAAAAAGAAAAGATTTATAAGAAACTAAGAAAAAGTTTTGTCTGGAATGGAAGCAGACAGTGGAGATCTGGAGATGCACCATCTGCAGAAACACTTCATGAGTCTCACCAACAGCCCACTTTTGTTCACATTCCACAAAACAAAGGGTGTTTGGAAGCTCCCAAATTTCCCACGTGCTGGTAAGCTCAGAGCAAGGCTGTCCATGAGCATCACCAGCATCCCCAGCTTGTCATGCCAGACAGGCAGTGCTCTCCTTGTCTTTACCTCCCAAGAGCAGATGATTAAATGAGCACCCTAGACTGATGCCGCCCCATTGCACCAGGATCTGTGGATGCAGCTGGCCAAGGGTTCAAGAAAGGGCCTGGAGGAGGAGGTGGTACAGCATCTCTACTCCTCTATGCAGGTCTGGAAATTTCCTCCCAGCAGGAGAGGAGCCGGAGGCCACTCTGGCTGCTGCAGCTGGAGATGGTTCTTGCTCAACCAGATTTTCTTTCTCTTTTCCACCCTCCAGACTGATGGGATCAGCAGGACTCCGCCCTGTGCTCACACACCAGGGCTGCAGCCCTGAGCACTGTCGCTACAGCTGCACCTTTCGGGGTTGGTGCAGCCCTGGGACCTGCACAGGACTGGAAGGGGTTGGGAACACCCTGGACATCCTCCAGGATGGCTAACACATCTGTCAGGATGGACCGAAACTTTGGGAATCGCATCCTGTTCCCTGTTTCCAATGTGGGCCCTCGTCCCCATCCCTCACCCCTCTCACAGCACCCCTAAAAAGCACTGGGAGGTTTTGCACATGCCCCTGCCCATGATGGGCACCTCAAGCCCCTCTGTCCATCTTGGCACACCATGACCCACAGCTCCTCCACTCCAGAGCTGTCACTGGACAAACTGGGAGGAAAGCCCCAGCCTGGCCGATGGTGGGGTGACTGGACACACGAGAGGTGGGAAACACCCTCGGGCTCTGAAACAGAGACTGCAAGGGAAAAATATGACAGTGTGCAGCCACTGTCATGACCCCCACCACCTGTGAACAGAGGTGCCAAAAAGCACCAGGACAGTGCTTGGTGGCTCCCACCTCCTGCTCCAGCCACGCATGGCCACGCTGAAGGCACACATCCCACATCCCAGCCCACATCCACAGAGACAGGGAGCAGCTCCCTCTGCTCGGCCAGGGAGGATGCAGTGGCTCTGAGAGGATAAATGCCTTTCCAAGAGCAGGGCTGGTGTGTGCCTGCGCTAGGAACAAAACCACCCGACATCGCTCGGCGCATAGCACTCTACCGCAAGCTGCCCTTCCTTCCTGTGCACATACACACCTACACTCACAGTGTCTGCACACACTCTGCAGAGGAGTGCCCCTGCAAGGAGCCCAGCGGCTCCCACAGCTGCACCACCACACTGGGAACCCCAGTATGTTTACAGCAATTGGCTGGAACAAGGCTGGAATTCAGGCCCAGCTCCCACTTGGACACTGCCCGTCTGCCAGCACAATCCCACACAGCTCTGGGACTGCTTCCTTTCTGTAGGTGCAAACCCTTTGAACGCTGCTGTTTCTCCCACCCTTGTTCAAGACCCTTCATGCAGCTACACGCCCAGGTGAGGGAGCAGAGCACAGTTTGGGAGGGGTTTGGAGAGGGCTCAGCCCCTGTGGCTTCAACATGTTATTAATCAGACCTGTAAGACCTCAGATTCCTTCTGCACCGAACGGACAAAAATGCTGCTGCTGGCCTGTGTAGGCTGGGACAAACCTGAGCATATTGGGGGATGGAAATGATCTCTCCCAGGCCTCGAGGCAGGTGGAAAGTTATCCAGCGTTGAACTTCATCATTCAACGGTGCAGCTCAACCTACTACCAACCTGTCCTGTCACTGAAGGTTGGGGGAGAACATCAAGGAGGGAAGTTCCCTTCCCCTCTGGAATGTCACCCTGGGTAAAGCTGCTGTGGACACACCATCTCCAGCACCCCTACAGCCCCTACACGAGGGTTTGCAGCCCCTGTCCCCCATTGCACAAGCTCTCTAGGAAATTGCCATAAATTGAAGGTCTCTGTGGCCTCAGCATCATCTCTGATGATAAAGATCTCTCAAGACAAGCACTGCACGTGTTCATGCTGGCGCTTTTGGGTCTATCACGTGCCTGGGCTGGGCTCAGGACCCAGAGCTTGGGTGCAGGGGATGCTGTGAGGGGAACACAGCAGCCCCTCTTAGGGATTAGCAGAGGGAATTAAGCTTTGGCCTACTTTGGGATTTTCCTTAATTCCTTCAGCTATTTTCCGTCTTCTATTTCAGTTTTAGCAGGTGAGTGTGGCTCGCAGGACACACGCTATGAGTTCTGGGGAGCAGCAGAAGACTTTGCTGCAAAGGCAGTGGCTGAGCAGGAGTTGTCTGACTCCTGCTACTTTTCCTCAAGATTCCTGCAAACAAACTCTTAATTTTGGAGCAAAACATTGCCTCCCCACCAAGCGCAGCACCTTCCCTGCAGTCTGTCCTGGGGAAACCCTATAAAATAGAGGAAATAGTGGAAAAGAGCTTTCTTTGCAGCACTTCACAAGTGGTCTTGCAGACTGGCAGCAGCTGCCAAGTCCTGACGCAACATCTCCCTGTGCCCGGCATTTTTCTGCTCAGGTCTCTCCTCTCATCTCAGCCCCCGATGCTGACCAGCATTTCCAACCAGCCTAAGAACCAAGAGAACGTTCACATGGCAACAAAAACGAGGCCCACCATGTGCAAAGGAAAAAAAAATCAATAATTACTGTCGAAGCCAAGGGCTCCCTGGCGGGTTCGACCAAACACAGCCTGGGGGCAGGCAAAAAGGTTTTTAAAGCCGTAATGGGTTTGATAAAGGGCTAAGAGCAGGAGCCCTCTGAAAGCTGCTAAGCTGGGGGAGAGGGGAAAGCAGAGAGTTTTTAAAAACGTCTTGTTATTTCTGGCCACACCACTGTGGAGTTTTAGTTTAAAAACAAGCTGCCCCTACCTCCCGACCCAGTGGCTCAGCAGGAAGCAGAAATGCAGGTGCTCTGGCAAGCAAGAAAATATAAACTGAGTTTGGGCTGTTAGTTAGCCATAAAAACCGTAAGAAACTGTAAAGAACTAAAAACTAGGTTTCTCCTCATTTTCACCTAGAAAACACACTTGAGCATGAACTCCTACCCCTCCCTCTTTTTTTTTTTTTTTTTTTTTTTTTAAAGGGAGGTGATGCAGAGCTTGAGAACTTCACCAGAATCAGTATAGAGGCAACAGCAAGGTCTTACTGATCTCAGTATTTAACAATTCCTCCGCGGAAAGTGAGGGGATGCAAAGCAGCCCTGGACCTGCTCTGCCCCCCTCGCCGTCCCCCCTCCCCGAGCCCCCCGGGAACTCACTTTGAGCTGGGATTTGGAGACCTTGCCGCTCTTCTCCACGTCCAGGGCGGTGAAGGCGTACCAGATGGACTTGAGCAGCTCTGCTCGCAGGTCCATGGCTGCCGGCGGCTCTGCCGAGCCCGCGGATCCGGTTCCTGGACGCCGCCCGGGCGGGCGGGACGCGGGGCGGGAGCGCCGCCTGCCCGGGGAGCCGCGGGAACCCCCCGGGCCGCATCGCTGCGGCTCCGCCGCCCTCCTCACCGACCCTCCGCTGAGCTCGGCCCGGCCGGCATCTGTGCTCTGGGGAGAGAAATCTCCTCCCTGGCTCAAGCTGCAGCTTTCCCTCCCGGGACTGAGATGCAGAGCTTCCCCTCGCAGCAGGAGCACGGGCTGCGCTTTGCAACGGCTCCAGCTCTCCTTGTTTTGGGATCAGTCGCATCAGCGCAGGTGGGGGGAGACCCAGCGTGCTGCACCCTCCCGGGTTGTGCCCGTTCTGTGCCCGCAGAAACCTCTTCCTCCGCAAACTCCTCGGGGACGTCCAGAGAATGATCCACCTGACTGCCGGGAGCCTGCACTGGGCTCAGGTTTACAGTTGGAATCAACGATCTCAAAGGTCTTTTCCAGACAAAATGGTTCTGTGGTGCTTCCCGTGCTGGCTCTGTCTGCCCAATGCCCAGCGCAGTGGAAGGGCTGAGGGCACCTGCCCAAGTCCCTCTCCCCAGATCAGGGGCCTGTAAGATGTGTTCACAGACACAATTCTGTAAATCTGGGCTTGCAGGGAGTCCCTGGAAGAGCCAAAACCTGATCTGAGATTTTAGAGACACCTCTTAGCCCCCTCCAAGCCACGCACTGGGGGCTCAGAATACAGCTCACCCTGCTCCCTGCCCTCCTCTGGGACAGTCACTGCTTTGGCAGGACACATTCCATCAATTCCACAAATCTCCTCAATTTATTTAATCCCTACAGCTGCAAAACAGCAACATTGATCACCTCTTTCCAGCCTCCACCAGAGAGAAGGGGGCTGCTTTTAAAAACAACATTTTTGTTTATATTTCAACTCAACATTTACATTCAGGTCCAGCTCAGCCCTTGACAAGTGTTGGCTGCTCTGCTCCCAGCCAAGGAGTCAGCCATGGAAGCTTGCTTGAGAGCGGAGTGTGACAAAGAGATGGGAGAACTGCTGTCTGAGTGCTGGCTCCAATGGCAGGAACTGGTCACCCTTGACACTGAGCCCAGGACAGCCTGGGCTTGCTTTGATGGGCCTTTATTGCTTCCGTGCACACGCTGCCCACTTGTCCCTGAGCTGGAGGGGTGGACAGGAAAGGGGAGCTGTCAGACTATTCCTAGAGGTAGACGGCAGGAAGTGCCTTTCTGAAAACAGGGCTGCTGCTCAGACCCCAGAAGAGGCTCCAGCAGAGCCTCCAGGAGAAGGCAGCAGTCCAGTATCTTTGCCCTCCCTTCTTGGAGAGGAGAGCCCTTCGCACAGCCCCGCACTGCCGTGTCAGCCCTCCCAGCCCAGGTGGGGCACATGCTGGCTCAGACACCATCCCTGCCCCATGTCCTGCCTGCAGCACCCACCGGTCTTGACTACGACAGGCCAGGGCTGCCTCTCCCCCTGCCCCAGCAGCTCTGCTGGCCTCAGCTCTCTTTCTCAGATAGGGCTGTGTCAGGTGTCACCGGTCCACAGTGGATTACAGCTGCAGCCATGCTGATGCCTTCCTCCAGGCTCTGCTGTTCTTCCAGCTAGGGGAGGCAAGGGAGAGAGACAGTGAGTGCTGAATCCCCAAAAGGCATCTCAGGGCAGCCCTCAGCAGGACAGAGGGGCAAGGGGGTGGGTGACACAGGCGTGAAGCAGAGGGGCAGACATGGCTGTGATGCAGAAAGGCTGTTTACAGAGGAGCATTCTGCAATCCCAGGAGCATGTCCCTGTGCTGTCCTCTGTATGCAGGGTATCTGGGAATTAAGGAGCAAGCCCTCTAGACAAGCAGCAATGCAGCAGGGCAAGAGGGCAAGTGCTGCAGGCAGTAGGAGGCCAGGGAGCAAAGGGGTGCGTGGCAGGAGCCATGTGGTACCTGCACAGTGATGTGGGTGCCATGGGCAGTGGCCAGCAATGCCACCTGCTGATGACAGAGTGGGGCAATGGCGGATTCCTCTGGCACGACTGCCCCAGAAGCAATTATGGTCACCTAGGAAAATCAGATTAAAACCAATCATGTTTCAAAAGAAAATGCAGCTCCTTTCTAGCAGAGAACAGGAAAGGTCCGAGTTTTGTCTGTACCCCCTGCATCTCAGTGCGGTCAGTGTTGGCCACAGTCACCGTGCGAGTGTTGTCACCCGCCAGCTCCCCTTGGGTACGGCAAGGGCCCTGCTCTGTGTCACCACACCGATGGCACTGCCCAGGGCCTGCAGCTCTTCCTGTGACAGACTGACCTGGGGGATGACAGCGGATGCTCGGGGAGTCTTAGGCAACTCCCTAGTTTAGCAATGCAAAGGTCTGGGCAAGGATGAAACAATCTCCCTGCAAGACCCAGGGCAGTGAGAACTCCCAAGGACTTTGCCCAGGGTCACGGACAGAATTGATGACAGAGAACTCAGAGCTTGGGTCTCCAGCCCTCCTCACTTGTCCCACAGCTCCCCTCCCCATTCAGCCTCTTCTTTCCAGACTGTACAGGACAGCTTGTGCATTGTGGCAGCAGAAGCATCTCAGGCTAAGAGGAAACAAGTCACTTTTGGCAGCTGCTTCCTTTGCCCTGTACCACAAAAGGGAGTTTTTTCCACTCAGCACATGGGCAGCTGGTGGAGGGAAGTAGAAGAAAAGCACTACTGTATACAAATGATGACAAAACACCTCCAAATCCAGCCTATGTCAGCACATCTTGGGAGCTGCTGGGAGCCAAGGACTGACAGGCACTGCACACAAGCCTGGGCAAACACCTGGAGACCCCATCAGCAGGGAGAGGCACCCTTCCTGCTGGATCAGAGGCACCCCAAACCAAGACTGCAGCAGTGGGTGAGGCTGTAGAAGGGAGCCCTCAGAGCAGGCAGAGCACATGGAGCCCCAGGGTCTGTTTTATGCTGAAAAAACGCCCTGAAGAGAACACTGCAGCTGGGTAGAAGCAGAATCTCACTTCAGATAATAACTGCTGTCCCTGATGTGCTGGAGGCTGTCAGTGTCTGTACCTGCTCCGTTCCATCCTGCGAGATAAGTGAGACCTGTGTAGGCACAACATCTTCCTCTTCATCTTCTTCCATCTCCGACAGGAAAGCAACATGCTGGCTCTTCAGTGGGCAGCCTCTGTCAGCAGCTGGGTGAGGGAAAGGGAAGAGCAGCATTATCAGAACATGAAAGCACATGCTGGGCCCCAGGACCTGCCTGTGGCCTCAAGCACAGAAGAGCACAAGATCACAATAACACCAGCCCACTGATGGCCTGGTAAGAAGGGCCTTTACCTCTCCCTGTACTATAGAATGGGCAGGGACCTGTTCCCAACCAGGGACCTGTTCCCAACCTGACCAGGACCATCAGAGTCTGGATTTGATAGGGAGGCAAGAGGCCATGGCACAGACCTGGGTCTGAGAGGGGAGCGGCTGCAGGCTCTTGCTGTCACCTCTCTCCCCTTGGCCACATCTGACTCGAGCCTGCTGCAGGTGATGGGGGAGTGGGGGCTCACCCTCCAGCTGCTGCTGCTGCTCATAGAGGGCCTGCTCGCTCTCCTCCGTGGCCTCCAGCTCGCCGTGGCTGCTGCGCTTGTGCATGGCCAGCGTGGAGGTCTGGCGGTACATCTTCCCACAGCTGCTGCAGGTGTAGGGTTTGCAGTGAGTGTGCACCA
Organism: Empidonax traillii; assembly: GCF_003031625.1. Classification (NCBI taxonomy): domain Eukaryota; kingdom Metazoa; phylum Chordata; class Aves; order Passeriformes; family Tyrannidae; genus Empidonax; species Empidonax traillii. The sequence goes on from NW_020955887.1 coordinate 281,479, forward strand.
CGTGGTGCTTGTAGAGGCTGGAGTACTCCGTGAAGCGCTTCCCACAGCCTGGCACAGTGCACAGGTATGGCTTCTCTCCTAGGCAGAGGCCACAGAGCACAGCTTCACCCACTCACCCTCCTCATGCTCCAGGGAGGGATTCCCCCCCAGAGCAAATAGCTGGAGGTGGACCAGTGGAACTATAATCAACCCAATAAAGCAATTTCCACTATTTGTTTTAACTCCCTGACCACCCCCAGATCTAGTCCTGCAATGCCAGGCCTGGAAATGCCCATTTCATGCCCACAGACCTCCCTGCTGCTGGCTGGGAGGAGCTGGCCGCCTCCTACCTGTGTGGATTCTCATGTGGTTCTTGTAGTTGGTGGCACTGGTGAAGCCCCTCCCGCAGCCGGGCTCTGGACACACGTACGGCCGCTCACCCGTGTGCGTCCGGATGTGAACCTTGCGGATGTTGGAGGTGGTAAAGGAGCGGCCACAGCCCACGAAGGGGCACTTGAAGGGACGCTCACCTGCATTGACAGAGTGACATGGATGAGCCCTGCCACCATGCAGCTACCTGGAATGCCCTGGAGACCCTTTCACTGGCAGTGCAGTTCTCCCGCTGTGCTGCTCACCTGTGTGTGTGCGGATGTGTTTCTGTAGATCCCCAGAGGTTTTGAAGGCTTTGCTACACATATCTTCTGGACACTTGTATGGTTTCTCACCAGTGTGTGTTCTCACGTGGCTCTTCAGCCCATACCCTATCCAGGACAGAAATCACAATTAATTTCGTAAAGAAACACCATGACAAGCTGTGTATCACCCCCCACTTCATGTACTTGAGTGTCTTTCTTGTGTCCACAAAGCTCAGGGGTAAGAAATATCCAAACAGCCCCCAACACTACATCCTATCCTGCTTCCACCATTATCTGACTACAGTCAATCAAGTCCTCAGGCTCCCGTGCTGAGGTTCCCTTGCAGAAGGCTTTAGATGCTCTGGACATTGTGCTTTGCTGGACCAGAGCCAGGGCTGAGGCTCAACAGGGTTTTGGGTTGGACAGAAAACAAAATCTGCTCAAAAGAGAAGCTGTTACCTGTAGCAAATGCTTTCCCACAACTTGGGAAGTCACATGTATACGGCCGGTCACCTGTGTGAGCACGTTCATGTACCTGGAAAAGAAAGAACAGGTCATTAAAATGAGGACCAGAGCAAGGAGGAAGGAAAACAGCTGCACAGAATGCAGAACCCTGGCACTGTAACCTGGGACAGGTCTGGCCTGTACACTGCCACATCACCTGTTTTACCTTGCGGTGGTGGGCGGTGGTGTAGAGGCGGCCACAGCCTTTGTACCCACAGCGGAAAGCTCTGCTGCTGACCTGCTGCCCCTTCCTGTGGCTGAGCACCTCCTCCTCCTCCTGCAAATCCTGCCAAGACAAGTACAGGAACTAATCCAGCAAGCCACCACAGCAGGCTTCACCAAGCCCACACAAATATTTCCCTCCTTGCCATACATATGCACTCCTGCAGTTATGCTCCAAAACCATGTTCCTACAGACAAGCTTGTACCCACATAGTGCAGCCCAGGTGACAAGAGCTCCACGAACCTGCATTTCCCACTCCCACCTCCCTGGGGGTTCTCAGACACCTCACTCCCTCTCTGGGCTTTGCTCAGCTCATTTGTAAAATGTGCACTTACTATTTGCTAACTCGGCAGAGAAGCCACCAATGCTTTTTTAATTATTCGCTGGCAAAGAGGAGTTCGGTCTAGTTCCAGTCACTGAAAAATTCAGACCTGAGAAGGGACGTTGCTGGAATCCATACTCTTCATATGGCACGTGCCTGTCACTCCCTCCTCTTCCTTGTCAGACCCCTGTGGGTGAAGAAGCACAGGCACTGTTTGTGCCTCCCTGTACAGTGTGGAGCAGGAGAGCAACCCAAGCAGGAAGACAATGACAGCCAGTGCCACTATGCCCTTCCCCAGAGAGCTGGGACTGGGCCTGCTGTGGCAGAAAGGTCTGTGCCCAGCTGAGCATTGCCAGCACACTGCTGGCAGCCCCGTTTACACAATGCTATGCAGATGGGAGAAAATAGCAGCACCAGGATATTCAGGTGGGACACTGCAGTGACAACACATTAGGATTGAAAGCTGTTTTGTTTTTTTGAGGTCTTTGTCACCATGGGGACAGTGGCCATAGTTTAGCTGCTGCTGATATGTCAAAGGCTGTATCACAGCAGCTCTCCTCTCTTCCCAAATCCAAGCCTGTAGCACATTAAGGGTGGCAGGCCCAGCACTCCGTGGGACCGAATGGCCCTGTTCTGGGTCCGTAACTGCCAGCCACCCATCAGTGGTGGCACTTGCCCTGGAGCCCTGTCCAGCTGCTTCTCTCAAAGCTGGCACTGCTGAAAGACAGATATACACAAGTACTGCTGAAGTGAGGGCCGAACATGGCCCCCAGCCCACAGTGCTGCTGGAAAACCATGGGAGCAGTGCTTTGCCCTCACCTTACTCCGCTGCTGTAATGCATTCATGGTCTCCACGTCAAAGGCATCATCTTCCTCCTCCCTAGCTAACTCCTCAAGCCCAGTTTCTGTCTGCACTTCCAGGAGGGTGCTGCCAGGTGTCACAATGACAGGATGGTGGACATAGGCAGCGGAGCCATCCTCCACCTGCATGGTCTGGAAGGTGCCAGGACCATAACCACCTGGAAGAGAAAACCAATTACATTAAATGTAAAGAGCTGCTGAGTGTGAGGCAGAAGAGTACTCTACCTCCCCAGCCACCCACAGCCTTGGAGATCTGGGACACTTCAGCAGCTTCTGCTCCAGCTGCCGAGGGAAGAGCAGGGAGCACTTTACCTTTAGCTGTGCTGTGTATGTAAGCCATGCTGCCATCTTCCAGCACCACTGGCTGACCGTCTTCCAAAGCCACAGACTCTAAAAGAGAGGAGAAACATCGACACACCTTCCTAGAGGACTCAGGATGGAGGGAATACTGTGGCAGTTCCTGAATCCTACAGCATTAAGGCTCCCAGGAGAGGACACAGGCTTCCTGCTTGCCCTCGAAGGCAACCACAACTGTAGTTTTTAAGACACCATTTGAGCCCTTCTGACGTGAATGATGAGATTTTCAAGGCTTCATGCATTACTTCCAACAATGCCCACCTGCCCTTCACCAACACCTATTCCAAAAGTAATACATTATCTCACAGTTCAAAGGACATTCCTGTCCAACTGCTCCCACATGAAACAAAGTCTGTGTGGGAGCAGCACACAGCTCACTGGGCTTGTGGTCTGTCAGACCTCCTTTGGCAGAGGATCAACTCTTGAAAAACAATTACAGCACCTAAAGGGGCCTAATGTGGTGCCAGAGTTGGGTTCTGAGGACTGAAACCTTACAAAGCCTGACTGTGCAATTCTGTAATAAATGCCTTGGTTACACAAAAATTTGATGCAGAGAGGACATTGCTCCATCCCACTTGAATAGTGGAATCCAGGTTGGTTTCACCTGGAGCACAAAGTTTGGGGGGAGGCATCACCCTAGTCCAACTGAACACATGTGGAATATAAACTTCCAGTGAGTTCTCACAGAAAAGAAAGCAAGAGAGCAACTCCCAGGACGTGGAGCTGCACAGCTCATCCGTCCTGTTCTGCAGGCTGGGAAGGAGCATGCTCCAGTTCTGGGAGCAGAGGGTGGTGGAGGAAGGGGCACCTCACACGCACCGAAGTAAGGAAAGTGTTGAATTTGGCACCTCTCTGAGCGAGAAAAGCACTGTGAATCAATCCCTGTGCACACCAGTGAAGGAAAACCTCCTGCTCAGCCCAAGGCAAGTTTTGGTGGAACAGATCCCTCCAAGCCCCAGTGACCCCAGAGAGAACTGGGCTCATCTGGTCTGAACAGCACCTTTATTGTCTACAGCAACAGCTCTCTCATCTCCACAGCTTCATTTCCACACCAGAGGCACATTTGACTTCTATTTTATCAGACTTCTGTTCAAATCCAACAGAGAGTCATCTGTGCTGCTCGTGTGAAGTGGCCACAAATGTGTGGCAGCTCATTCACAGTGAGGGCACTTTTGGCAAGTGTGACTTTAATTCCAGAAAAAGACTTTGAGCCCTGGCAGCCCCAGGCTCCGTTACCTCTGGCAGCCTGCTGCAGGTAGGCCGTGGTGCCATCCCTGAGGGTCACTGCTGGCAGCCCCAGGCTCTCCATCCCGCCGGGAGTGCCGGGCCCAGAGGCAGGGGCCTGGGGGACACTGAGCCGTCCTTTTTGCTGCAAGCCTTAAGTAAAAAGAACAATTCCATTTTATTTTCTCTCCTCAGATGTATACTCACTTTTGCACACCAGGAAAGACTTGAATGGCCTCAAACTACTTTTGAGGTTATGAAGGATTAAGATGGACAATACTGCATCCTTCCCCCACCAATGGCAGGCAGGGCTAACAATCTATTCCATAGACAAACATAACCTAAAGCTTATCACACCAGTGAACCGACACACTCTTCTTTGAGACAGTGCAAATGCCACATTCAGCCCTTCTCGTCTTCCAAATGATCTTCAGGGAGGGTTTTCAAGTACTATAAGGAATGAACCTACAGGCTGTGAGTGTCCTGTACTGCAAGAGACAGGGGCAGGATGATGAGCTTTATCCCTGGAAGCATCCTGCTCTCCTCCCTTTCCTGACTAATTCCCAGCCTTCTGAGAAACAGAATTTCAGGCTCTAAGCACATTATGTTAAAACCACCACACGCCCACAAGAACATTTTGCTAAAGAGGCTCTCTGCTGACAGATTATCTTTCAAAGCAGCTACAGTGGGTTCTTCCTGAGCCATCTCTGAGATAACCAAATATTTTATCGTCTCATTTCCAGGAACAAGTCGGACCGCGCTGTCCGTCCCCGCCGCAGCCCAGGGTGCGCTCGGCTTTGAGCCCCCTCGGTACGCCTCACCACGCGTTCCCCGCACCCGGCTGAGGCTCCTCTGCAGCTGCAGCGGGTCCTGCCGGGGTTCGTTCCCCCTGCACTGCTGCGCCCCCCGTACGGGGCTGCGGTGCGACGGCACCGGGGGAGGGCAAGGCCCGAGGGGAGCAGCCGGCCGGACCTGGGGATGGCGGGGGACAGGGGGAGCTCTCCCCGCGAGGTACCAGGGGCTGTGGCAGCCCCGAGGCCCGGCCGCCATCGCGCACCGACCTGAGCAACCCGCCGGGCCCGGGTCCGCCGCGGGACCGACATGCACCGCGGCCGGCCCCGCCCACCCCGAACCCGCACAGCGGCGGGGCCGCCGCCCGTCCTCAATGCACGTTCCGGGGCGGGGCATGCGCGGTGCCCACACTGAAGCCGCAAGGCATCGCTTCCCCTAGTCCTTCCCGGTCGGGGGGTGCGCGGGCCGCCAGCGGGACCTGCCTAATGTCAGTGTTCTAGAGCACTGCCGCGCGCGGGGAGCCTGTCCAGCCTGCTCCTCAACGCAGCGGCTTCGCCCCGTCTTCTTCCCGGCAGCTGCTCAGGGGAGCCAGGGGCTCCTGGGATGCGCTGTGAAGGGATGGACGAGCCCCTGTCCTGGTGGTCCGCGACAGGAGTCAAAGAGCCCCTGGCTGTTCGTTTGACAGGGAAGGAGACGCGGGCGAGGGAGGGCAGTGTTCTCCGCCGCTCCCAACATGGCGGCCCCCTCCCGGCATGGCCTCGCGTGGCTAAGTCTCGCGAGATCTCGCTCCCATTTACCCCGCGCCGGAGGCTCCTCCCCCCTTTCGGTCCGAGCAGCCGCCGCCATGAGGTGGGTCAGGCCTGGCGCCGCATCCGCCGCCATCCGCCCCGGCCGAGGGGCTGCCCGGGCGGCCGCTGGGCCGCGGGCAGTGTGGCCGATGGCAGGAGGAGTGTGCGGGAGCCAGGGCGGGTTCGGGGCTGCGTCCCGGGCGGGGCCGGCCCTGAGCCCGCTCTGCCGTTTCCCCCCGCAGCAGCAAAGTGTCCCGGGACACCCTGTACGAAGCGGTGAAGGAGGTGCTGCACGGCAGCCGCGCCAAAAAGCGCAAGTAAGAGCCCCAAACGCGGCGGGACCGGGCGTGTGGCGCCCGGCCTTGGCCTCCTCCCACCCGGCCACGCCTCACCCGCTGCCTCTCGCAGGTTCGTGGAGACCGTGGAGCTGCAGATCAGCCTCAAGAACTACGACCCCCAGAAGGACAAGCGGTTCTCCGGCACCGTCAGGTTCGCCATCCTCTCGCTCCTACCCAGCCTTCGGCGCTGCCCGGCCCTGCCCGGGGCCGCCGCGGCGCCGAACCGCTCGGGGAGTCCAGAGCGCCCCGGCCCAGCGGGAGCGGCTGGACGGACCCTCACCCTGGGTCTTAAAACATGAGGGGAGGTGTGGGAGCCCCCCGGGCTGTCCCCACCGGCCTGCCGGGGGCGGCAGGTGAGCAGCGGTGCAGGACGCCCCGTGCTGTGGTAAGGTGTCTCCGTGCTGGCTCCAAGGACACGGGAGCGGTGCTGGTAAGGCAATGACTTGGACCTTTCATCCCTAGGCTGAAGTCGACGCCACGGCCCAAGTTCTCAGTCTGTCTGCTGGGGGACCAGCAACACTGTGATGAGGCCAAAGCAGTTGACATCCCTCACATGGACATAGAAGCTCTGAAGAAACTCAACAAAAACAAGAAGCTGGTGAAGAAGTTGGGTGAGTGTGGGTCAGGCTCTGAATACCTTGGCCAACTTGGGAGGGGTCTGGGTAAGCAGGAGGTTTTCTCTTAGCTCGTATTTCCATGTGGTTAGCTCCAGGGATAGAAAACTGAGCAGAGTACCAAAGTCTGCCGAGAAACTACCCAGAAAAGCCACCAAGCTGTTGGCAATGGAGGTCTGACAGGTCAGTGCTGCAGGAATTGGACTGGTTGTCCTGCAGAAGGAAGGGAAGGACACAGGAAAACATCCCTGTCACAGAGTTTCACCCTCTGCTGTGTTCCTTGATTTCCTGATCAAGGATGTGGAGTGCAGCAAAAGCAGAGAAATGCTGGAGGCAAGAGTGCGATTTAGTCCTGCAGTTCTTACATGAACAGAATAAAATTTGTCTGTTTTCTCTTGGACAGAAAATCCTTCCTTCCCTAGGAACTCTAGAATTTCTTTGGTACACGTTCCTGAGGCGGACAAGAATTTGACACTCAGTCAGTAATCAGCCATGGAACCATGTGCAGTTAGGAAGTGACATGGGATACTGTGGCTGTTGGCTAAGTCTCTCGTAGATGGGCTGTCCATCCTGGTGTGCATAGGCTGTGGCAGGAGGTTCCTGGCAGAGCTTAAGAGTTCAGTGTCACCTGGGGCTCAGCAAAGGACAGTTCCTTTAGGGAAAGAGCTGTGTGCCATTCGGAGTCCATGTCAGGAGTGGGGCTGGGGTCTGGCTGCTGTGACAGTCATTCCTGGTAGGTGGTTGGTAAAACCAGCCCCTGTCCAGGTGGGACCACAGTAATGTCTGTTGGGGGAAGTTGAGCTGTGCAGGCTTGGCTGAGCCGCTCACTGGGAGCTCAGTGTCGGAACAGAGTTTGTCCTCACCTCCCTGGTTCTCTCCTTGCAGCTAAGAAGTACGATGCCTTCCTGGCTTCTGAGTCCTTAATCAAGCAGATTCCTCGAATCCTGGGCCCGGGCCTGAACAAAGCTGGGAAATTCCCTTCTCTGCTCACCCACAACGAAAACCTGGTGGCTAAGGTTGATGAGGTCAAATCGACCATTAAATTTCAGATGAAGAAGGTAAAGTAGGGATTTTCCTCTCCAAGGCAGTTCTGTGTCTGCTATCTCTGGGCTGGGCTGTAGGTGTCTCTCGAGTGTTTCCTCCAGCAAAGGGAGACCTCTGCTGCCAGTCAGAAAGGAGGAATAATTTTTCTGTGGTTGACAGATCTGGAAGCAAATGATGATGAGATGATTTGATATTTCAGTGTGGAGCACAATCCAGTGCAGTTAACGCTTCTCCCAGCACATGGGTGACTCATAGGTTGGCCCTGGCTGGGCATGTCCGTGGGGGGCTGAACGCAAGCAGGGCTTTGCCAGGGGCAAGTCTGGGACTTGACTCTGCAAGTGAACTTGGGAACAACTCTGCAGGGATCTGCTCTCACTGTCAAGGCAAGCTGACTCCCTAAAGCCAAAATAACCTTGTTGAGGCATTTTAATTCTGTGTCTGGGCCAAGTCTGAGTCCAGGGTGTCACTCAGAATTAAGAGCTCTGCCAGCTGAGGTGCACCCTTGGGCTCCAGCTGGAGCAGATGTGAGGGTTTGCAAATGTTTGAGCATCTGAAGTAGCTCAGCTAATGATGTCCCAACATTTGGCCTGATGGCTCGCTCATAAATTCTGTCTCCAGCCTGCAGGGAGCATTGAGTTCCAGGCTGCTCGGGGAGGCTGGGCAGGCAGGTGGAGGCAGGCCGACAACTCTGCCACTGGTGCTTGGTGCCCAAAACAAAGTGAAGCTGATGTAGGGCTTGGCAGTGGAGAAGGTGTTCCCACCTTCTCCCAGTTACCTCTGTGTGCTTTAGAGGTGGCATCTGGGGGCTAAAGGCACAGGGAGCCACAGGCGAGGTGCAGCAGGCCCTGGAAAACCCCATGGGTGGGCTGGGGAAGCTGTGTCCAGCTGACAGACCGTGGGACAGTCCAGCACACAGGTGAGTTGAGGTCAGCACCTTTGCTTTGCCTGTGAAACGTGTACCTGGTGTGTGCCCACAGGTGCTCTGTCTGGCTGTGGCTGTCGGCCACGTGAAGATGACAGAGGATGAACTTGTCTACAACATCCACCTGGCCATCAACTTCCTGGTGTCCCTGCTGAAGAAGAACTGGCAGAATGTGCGAGCTCTGTACATCAAGAGCACCATGGGGAAGCCCCAGCGCCTCTACTAAGGGCGCAGCAATAAACTCTGTGGGCACCCATGGCCATGTGTGGTTCTGTCACTCCAGAGCTCCTTGGGGTGGGTTTGCCAGTGAGCTGTGGTGAGGCACATCTCAGATGCTGCTTTGAGTTGATAGGGATGTGAATTCCAAGCGGTATATGGAGCTTTTGAGGGAAGGGGCCTCATCTCTGCATTCAGAGCAGGGACGGGGAACGGCTCCACTTGCCCCAGACTGATCAGAGGTGTGCTGGGGGCCTGTGGAGTTTCAACAGTTAAACTATGGGCCCCAGGTCCCCCTGTGCCCCCAGAGTGCTTACCTGAGGCCCTCCTGCTGCAGAGCCCACCCTTAATCTGAGGGGGGCACCAGCTTTTAAAGGCTTCTGGTGCTCCAATCTGGGGCAGGGGGATTCTGCCCAAGGTGCAGTGTGTGAGGACTTGATGTGCGTCATCGAGCTGTCCCAGGGATGCCAGCGATGGAGCTGCAGCCCAGCAAGGGGGCTGGGGCCAAGGGTACAGTGTGTGTGCCATCTTCTCTTCCCTTTGAGGCAGCCTATGTCCAACTCCTGGGCTAAAAATCAGATTTGTTGCATCTAAGTAATGGGCATAAATAAATATATTATGCTGGGACTAGTGAGCTTAGGGAAGGCTGAACAGGGAAAAAAAATACCCCGGGCCCTGGAAAAGCTTGTCAGCATCTGAGGGAACAAAACAATGAAAATAGCTCTGGATCCTGCTGTTAAAAACCTTTCAAATAAGCATCAAAGCCAGTTTTTTTTAAGATCAACACGACACCAAGAAATTCCATTTAATAATTAAAAAAAGACAATACAAAATGCAAACATTTCTTTTTACAAAGTTCAAATACATTTTTCTTTTAATCAAGTGCAAATAACTTCATGAACTACATCTTGCTCATCACTTTAATAATTTTTGCTGGAGATGGCAAGTCCTGGCCTGCTGCAAAAGCCAGATATAAATACTCCAACATGGAAAAAAAAAAAAAAAAAAACAAAAGCCCAACAACCCTAATTTCTGTTCACGTCGAAACATTCAGTTCATCCCTTAGGTGGCTGGTGGGGGTTTCAGCCTTTGAAACCCTTTCTGAGGTGGGAGTGGATGGGGAGTGGGGCTGAGCCACATTGGGGTGGGTGACTCTGAGGGCCTCGTGGACTTTTTGGGGGGTTTTTGAGCTATTTGGTGAAAGGAGGAGGAAGAGGTGCCATTACAGGAGGACGTGTTTTCCACCTCATCCTTCCAGAACTGCTTTAGGGGAGCAGAGGTGGTGGTTGTGACAAGGGTGACAACTGGGATGCTCTGTGGCCCTGGTGCCCCACAGGGTCAGTGGGACAGCGAAGCCCACGTTAGAGTTAACCCTTTGCTGGACATGAAGGGCTGCTATGCACTGTGGCATCACCGTGGGTTTGGTCATTCCCAGGCTTGTTGTATTTTTGCTGTTGTTTTTTTTTTCTTCTGAATATGAAGGACCCTTTCAAGGGTCACTGCCTCGCACGACTGTTCCAGAGCCACACAACCCCTCCAGATCCCTGCAGCAGCTTTTGTGCATCAAAGCAGCTGCTTTCAGACAGCGACCAAGTGGCAAACAGCTCGGCCCACAGATGTGGAGCTTCCAAACAGGCTGGGAGCCGGCGGCAGGAGGGGAAAATCCACAGCTGGGATGAATCAGGACAGACTTTTCTAACTGATGCATCCCGGGGACAAACCTCAGCCCCTGTGCCAGTGCTCACCCTGCCAGCAGCCCCTCACGGAGCCTGAGAGAGGCTCTTGGAGTGCTGGAGCAGTGTGGATCAAGGAGGGAAAACAGGGATAAGCAGCTGCCTCCCAGATTCAGGAAAGACAGACCCAGTGGGATACGCAGAGCAATAAATAATTGGTTTGTTAAAAGCAGGGCTTGGCACATGGGCCCAGGTGTGGGCAAAGGGATGGGGAGGGACGAGCGGGGACAAGGGTGGGAGGGGACCTGCCTCTGGCAGAGCTGTAGACAAGTTGACCATGTTTAGTCCTGGCAACTCCAGGTTTTTGAGAGGTTGAAGATGGGGATGAAGGCACAGGAAGGTGACAGCTGAGAGCTGGTGGCAGGGCTGGAAAGGGAGGGAGGCTTGGGGAGGACGAGGAGGGATGACTGCAGCAGTCACCTGTCCTTGGGGGTCCTGTCTGGATGAAGATGCTGGTGGTCAAACCCACCAGTGGTGTCCACCTGGCTCTCGTCCCGAGCCAAGCCTTTCTGCAAAGCAGGGGACAGGCAGGTGGCAGTAAAACAGCAGGTGGCAGGATGGGTCTTTCCCAGGATCTGCACCCCATTCCCTGGGGAGGGGCTCCCACAGCATGCCTGTGGGACGAGCACATGCAGAAGGACGGAGCCAAAAGCACCTTGGAAGAGAGATTTGGAAGCACAAAGCCTGCCCAGAGGCGGGAGGGTGGCTCTGCCTCCGGGTCTCTCCATACCTGGGGGAAAGATTTAGGGGCTGAGTGGAAGGGCAGCTCCCCTCTCCTCCCAGTGTGCCCCCCAGACCTGGCCTTAGGAGCTGCCATCCAGTCTTCCAGGGTCTTGGCTTGTCCATGAGCCCCTGCAGGAAAGCAGATCAGTTTGCAACAAGCAGATGATGGGCCGAGTTTTGATCCCACTCACAATGAGGCTTGAACAACACCCAAACCGTGGCAGATGAGCGTGAAAGGGCACGGCCAACCCAGCTGCTCCACCCCCTGTGAACGGATCAAGACGCCTCAAACTCCCTGCAAAAACTCACCCCATTGCGCTGAGCAGGAGACACCATCTCCCCCCAGAACAGGGGCTTTTACTGGGGACAAATGTGGCAGAAAAGCTTTGAAGACGCCATCATGCCGGTCAGTGCAGCCCAGGGCCGGGCTTGCTCTAGGTGGGTGGTTTTAGTTTTCTTGCAAATGCACATTCTCATTTCTCAGGCAGGTATAAATATTGTCGTTTCTAGTAGAAAAAAAAACAAAAACAACTTCCCTCTAAATAATATAAAGAAGATTCAAATGATTGCACTTAATACATATGAGAAAGGTAGAAAGGAGTATATCCTAGTGCACAAACATTGACTCCTGCTCTTCTCAAAGCTTGCTTTTCCGAGTTACTCTTTGGCCGAGCTTGTAACAAAGTCTGGTTTCTTGGCACAAGTGTCTGGAGTTGGGGGGGAAAAAAAAAATCGAACCCAGCTGAAAGTCCTTCTCCTTTGCTCCCTGTTTTCTCCTGTGCAGCCAGACATTGTTCTCTGGGAACGTGGCTTGGCTGCGCTTCCCTCCCAGTGCCAGCCCGGCTCTCCAGTGGGATGGCCACGGAGCCACCACGCTGCCACGCTGGTGGGCTTTGCCATCTCTCCTTTACATTTCCTTTTTAATCAAGTTGGCTTTGTCAGTTGTCTTTCCCCTGACCTCTGCAAAGCAGCACCGATGCCCATGGCCCAGCGCTGTGGTGAACATGGTGTCACCTCCTGCACTCCTCTGCCAAGGGCTCTCTGTGGGGCTGCAGCTGGCACCAACCCCAAGGGCTGGAAGGACAATGACCCCCTCAGTGTCCTGGGCTGCCAGTGGCACCAGGGAATGTGGACAGGCCTGGCGAAAAGGAAACCAAAGGCAGGACAGAGGACAGTGAAAGGATCAGTACTTCAGTTCCTAAAACGAAGAAGCTGCTTTGAAAAAGGGGAGTGGCTTCATCCCCAGCTGGATGAGGCCAGAGCATCCCCAAGGCTGGGAGCACTGCTCTGCAGGGAGCGGCGGGGAAATCATGGGGAGATGTCTTGCGGGACGAGCGGTGGTGATCCTGCCAGAGCCGGGTGTAGGAAGGAAAAATCGGAAAGGAGAAGGAAGGGAGAAGAGGGTTTCCTTGGCTGCGGGGCGGCCCGGGACAGCGGGGGCACGGAGGGGCTATTTGTAAGGCCGAAGGAAGCTTGAGACTTTGGAGCGGAGGAGTTTGATGAAGGAGCGGGGCAGCATCTCCTTGTGCTTCTCAGTGTACTTGAAGTAGTTCTGGGGGTGTGCCAGCACATCGAAGAAAGCTTTGATGAGCTTCTTGTCCTGCGGGGAAGCCGAGCCAGAGGGAGGTTCACCACCCTGCCTTGTGCTCCCCTGCAGCGGCTCCAAACTGAACCCCTGAGTGCAGGGAGAGCATGAGGCACCCCTGAAGGGAAGGATGTTCCTGCATCCCCTGCAGCCCTGGGTAGCATGGACATGGGGGCACACGCTCACCTTGAGGATCTCCTGGTGGTTTTCAGAGGCGTAGAGTCTTCCATCCCGCACAATGTCCTCTACCAGCTGCTCATAGTCCTCTGCAACAGCCAGCCAAAAAAACACAGTCAGGGCATGAGCTGCCACTTGTGTCCAAGCATCCGGTTCCCATCCCTGAGTCCAATCCCCCCAAAACACACAGGAGGTGTCAACTGGGGGTGACCTGGGTCCCAAACTGGGCAGGGCAGCATCAGCCTGCCAAAGTAGTGTCTTCTGTGCCCTGTGCTCACCGTCATAGGTGACATAAGGGATCTGGAAGCCCCGGGCGCTGTTGGCTTCACTGGTTTTGAAGTTGATCCACAGTTTCCTGGAGCGGGCGGTGAAGGCGATGGGCCTCTCATAGGTCTGGCACGTCTCGTAGGTGGTGATAGAGGATGGGGAGGCTGCAGGGAATGGCAAGGGACACGGGATGCCAGTTGCCCATCAGTGGACCTACCCCCAGCTGGGCTAAAAGGCTCAGGGTGAAGGGCAGCACCAGGGATGGGGATTGTGTGTTGGGCAAGGCTGAGCCCCCCCCTAACCCTCATGTTACATACTAGGGATGTTGTTATTCCTTCCTTGCTCTGGAAATCTCCAAATGGGGTTTTTACCCATAAAAAATAATGTTGAGACCCAGGTGTGCAGCCCAGTCCATCAACATCCCCCTGATCCAGCAAGACACCAGGCTGGTAGGGTGATGCTGATCTCTCCAGTCAGTTCCTAAAATTCCTCTCCTGCTGGCCGGGGATGTGGCTTTCTCCCTTTGCACAAGGCAGCTGTGCCAAACCCTGAACTTTTCCTCCCTCAGCTCCTCCTGTGAGCACCGTGGCCTGCTCGGTTACCTACAGTTTTTCCGCATGACCAAGACGTCGCCACACTCGTCCTCAGAGGGGAGGAAGATCTCTGGCACCACGATGAGGATCTTGCGCTTGGGTGGCGGGTTGATGTTCCAGGTGCACTCGACATTGGCAGGGTAATTCCCCGGGTAGTTTGGAGACTCGATGTAGCCTGTGTACTCACCCAGCTCCCCTCCACACTGCCGGTCTGCAAGGCATGGGGGAGAGCCGGTTCCACTGGGAATCAGTACCACGGGCACTGGGGGTGGAGTGTTCCCCTCTGGGTGGTTTACTGGGTGTATTCCATTAGCACTGCTCCATGCATCCCCCCATGCCTGCCTGCATGCAGAAAGCACTGAAATGACCCCAAACTCTATAGCTCTATTTTACAGAATTTTTAAATATAGATAAAATATAGATAGGAAGGACTCCATGCCTAACACCCCGCTCCCTCTCCCACCCACCACTGCACCCCAGCTCGCCTACTTTTGCACTGGGACACAGAGGTGGAGCCATCGAAGTCAGTGGTGGTGTTGCCAGGACAGGCAATACAGTAATTCTGCCGGAAATCGGGCTGGTAGGTGCCCACAGTGCAGCGGATGCAGCGGTGGACACTTGTGTTGTAGTAGTGCCCAGGGGAGCACTGGACTGTGGGGTCAGAGAGCAAAGGGGCTGTTTCAGCTGCCAGCACAACCCCTCTGGGTGCCCCTCCCGAGGGACCAGCTCTGACCTACCTTTGGTGTCGCAGTCCTGGAAGGAGAGGGCTCCCTCGTGGCGGGTGGTCAGCCCCCCACCACAAGGGAAGCAGAGCGCCCGTCCCACTTCGGGCTGGTAGGACCCACGGGGACACAGCTGGCAGGGCTTGAAGCCATCAACAGAGTGCTGGCCAGGGGGACACTGACCTGTGGGCACAGGCATCGCTCAGTCCTGGCACCCCATATGCCCAGAGCTCTCCTGCCCCATGTCCAAATCCTCTCCCCCACAGCCTTGGCAGGACTAGTATATCCTGAGCAAGTGCTGCCCTTCCTAAGGTCCCCTCAAAATTATTAACTCCCAAAGGAGCAACTTCTGTGGGCTCTGGCAATGCTTAGGGCTTCCCCCTCTTCTGGCTGATGGTTGAGATTGCAGCCTTGGACGTTCCCCAAGTGTGCCTCCAGTCCCACTCCATGCTCTCCTTACCTGTGCAGCTGGTGATGTTGGTGGCTCCTACGGGTCCGAATGTGTCGCCGCGGGGACACAGGTCACAGGAAAGCTGCCCCTCCTTCTCCTGGTAGGTGCCGGGGGGACAGGGCACACACTGCTCCGTCTGCCCATTGTAATAGGTTCCCTGCGAGCAGCTGACTGAGAGCCGGGGGGGGACATCGGTGATGCTGTGGGGGTTGTCACCGCTGGGGGCCCCCAGACACCACCTTCCTGCTCCTTACCACACTTGCCAGCCAGGCGCTGCTGGCCCGGCCCGCAGCTCTCCTGCCGCTCCGGGGCCACGCTCAGCTTCCGCGCCACCTCGTACTCCATCCCTGCGAAGCGGAGCAGGAACCGCTCCTGGTTGATGGATTTCTTCAGGGCTTTGATGGCCGACTTCAGTTTTTTCTCCACTCTCTGTCGCAGGCACTGCAGGTTGCAGCTGGCTGGGGAAGCAGAAGGAAATAGGGGTGCAGGGGGAAACAAGGATGCAGTAAGAAGGGAGGGATGGAGAGGGAAACCCAAAAGGATTAAAAGCATTCCCCGCCATGCTCAGTTGGAAACGCTGCCCAGTACTTCCCAGTCCAGTGAAGGATGATGACTAGTCTGTCTCTCCTTGCTGCACAGGGATGGTATTGTGTCCCTGGTCCCACTACTGTCCCTGTGGTCCCACCACTGCTGCCTGCACCTGAGACAGACCAGGCCAGTGCTGTGCCCACCTGTGATCTCCTCTTGCTTGATCTCCGCCTCGAACTCCAACGTGATGCGTGTCACCTCTTTGTTGGGTGAGTTGCGAGCCCGGCGGCCCTTCCCCTTCTTGCTTGAGTCGCACTTGAGGTTGACAAAGGTGACCTGGCAGTCAGAGCAAGGTGCCGAACCACCTGCACGGGGAGGAACAGGTCAGAACCCCATCCCTGCTGGGGGAACAGGCACCCCCACTGGCCCCCTGCCATCACAACTCACCTTGTGCCCCAGCCTTCCCAGCCTCATCCTGCTTGCCCTTGGCCCGTGGGTGCAGGTGACATTTGGCATCCTTGATCTTGAAGGAGGCCTTCTGCTTGACTGGTGCAGTGACAGTCTCTAAAAGAAAAGGCAGTTGCTCAGCAACGTGGCACAGCCCAGCCCGGCTGGTGACCATGGGCACCTCAGGAGCCCCCTTACCGAGGCACTGCTGGCTGCTGTTTGTGGGTCTGTGCTGGCTACCCTGCCGCAGGATGGGGGTCCCACAGCTCACCGTGTAGCTGCTGTCAGATTCTGTGGAGGAGGAAGGGGAATTGGTGGATGCCAGAGCAACTGCCCGGTTCCCGTGATGCTCTGCCAGGGTGATGCAGGGAGGCATGGCTGTGCTGGGGGGGGACAATGCCTAGCACCCTGCCATGGGGATCCTGCACCAGGGACCCATCCCATGGGTCTACACCCAGTGACGAGCCCTCCTGAGCAAAAACTTCCCTCCCTCACCCGGACACTGCTTGGGTTCTCTGCACCCCAGCTGTGCAGCCATTCTCCCTCCCCTGACTTTAGGCCATGCAGGGAAATGGGGACCCCTCTGCCCAAGCTGGCCATGGCACTACCACTGGTACCTGGCAGAAATCGTGCCTTGGAGGTGCAGGAGAGGGCACAGCTATCCTTCTTGCCTGTCTTGTTGCAGGTGAGGGTGGCCCGTGGTGGCACCGAACCTGGCAGGCATTTCACCAGCTCCGTGGGACACGCGCCGGCTGGTGATGACAATCAGGGACACCTGTGGCTGGCACAGCCCAGGGACCCACGAGAGACCCCTGCACCCTCCCAGCTCATGGGGGGATTCAGTGGGGAGGAGAGGGTTCCAGAGCATAGCATAGGGATGCCAGCCTGGCATCTCAAATCCTCCAACTCCTCCACCAGCTGCGGTGGCTCCTGGCCTGACATACCGACACAGTCCTTCTTGTTCCAGTGCAGCTTGCAGCCAGTGGGACAGGTACACTGATAGCTGCCAGGTGTGTTGATGCAGCCGAATTTGCAGCCACCCCGGTTGATGCTGCATTCGTCAATGTCTGGGGAAGGAAGGGAGAGGCAGGGAGTGAGGGTCAGTGAGACTCCTGGCTCTGACACTGGGACAGGGCATCTGCACCACAGGGCACTTCCAGCCATGCCAGCTCTGTGGGAATGAGGGACACCCCGGCTCCTGGTGTCCCCAAGGGCTGAGTGGTGATGGGTGCAGCCCATCCAGGCTGAGTTCAGCTCTAGCCCCTGGTGGGCTGAGGAGCTGCAGGGGAGACAGCAGACAGTGCTGATGTGGAAACACGTGGGAGCCGAATTCAAAGGCAGCTGCTCAGTAGCCCTGGCCTCTCTTCTCAGAAGGTACCCTCTGCCCTGGCCTGAAACAGGGTGTTTATGATTCAGGTCTGGCATGAAGCATGGCAGGGATAGAGCTGCCCCCCACAGCCCTCCCAGCTCATCTCCCCCCCTCTGGGTGCACTGGTGGAAGCCATCAAATCCTCTGCTGCAGGGTCACCCTGAAAGGATCTGGGGGCTGTGCTGGCTCATGCTGGCTGCATATTTTGGGACTATGAGAAGGGTGCTTGCCCTAACCAGCCAGAGGCATCAGAGCACCCGGCCTCCTGCTGCCGTCATCCTGGGCTGCAGGCACCACTGCCACGACACGCTCCTGCAACCCCTCCAAAGCATGTTTCATCTGCCTCCTCGCTTCCCGGGCGCCGCACGCCCCCGCCCTTGGGAGCTATCTGCCTTGTGAAATTTAAATCAAATCCTTTTGATGTTTCCCTTCCCACCCTGTCCCAGCTCCCTGCCAAAAACGCCGGGGATTTCTCCCTCTCTCCTGCTGCAGACAAGTCGCAAATTGTTCCTGTCGCTCTGTTTGAAGTTGCAGACACCAGCTTGTCTGGCTGTGAGCCCCCTCCCTGCCTGGCCTCAGCCCAGGGTATGTGTGGAACCAACCCTTTCTACGGGCCCTTGGGGTGAACACTATCCCCAGGGGTGCCACAGCAGCCGTACCCTGGGGCTGTCCCACCCCTGGGGGTCCCATGTGCCTCCTTGGGACCCGAACCCTGTGGGGCCCCAGGCTGCTGCTGCTGCCAGCCCCCAGCTGACCCTACCTCCACAGTGCGTGAGCCCATACAGCGTGTAGCCCTTGTGACAGAGGCACTGGAAGCTGCCGGGAGTGTTGATGCAGAGGTGGTCACAGGTCCGGTCAAAGGAGCACTCGTCGATGTCTGGAGGAAAGCAAGGGGAGGAGGTAAGGGCTGGTGCAGAGGACAGGCCATTCATGACACAAGGGCTGTCCCCTTCCTGCTCCAATTGCTCCAGCAAGCTGGAGCTGCACTGCGATGCTACGAGACCCTGCACTGGGATGCTCCAAGGATCCAGAACCAGATTGCTCTGGGGATAGAGCACCACTATGCTACAGGACCCTGTGCTCCCACCCTGACTGCCTCCAAGCTTCCTCCTCATCCAGTACCCCAGCATCCCCTTGCTGCAAGCTGCTGCAGCCCCTCTGCACCTCAAATGGGCCAAACGGCTCCACATTCCTACCAGGACAGCCCAGGGACCTGCTGGGCCATTTAAACCTGCTATGTTTATGTGGAATGTGCAGAAGGATGTCGAGACAGAGAGAAAAAGGTGGAAGAAACAGCATGGAGCAGCCAGCTCCCTCCGGAATGAACAGGAGGCATCTCCCCCCAACTCCTGCCCTCCAAATAGCAGGAAGCCTGGCATGTGTCTAATTGCCAGCTTTAGCTCTGCCGCGAGAAGAGCCCACAAGTCCCCAGCTCTGAGATCAAAGGGCTAAGCCCCAGACCAGAACCCAAATCCGGCACTAATCCCCCAAAGGATGTACATGGTCCAGAGGAACGAGTAACCGGAGCAGCACTCCTCCAGCAGCAGCCGTGGGAGGGCTGTGAGACACGGGGCAGAGGTGCCATCCCCGGACAGGGCAGGGTGCTAGGGGCCCCCTGTCCCTTACCTTGGCAGTTCCTCTCATTGATGAGCAGCTTGTAGCCCTTCTTGCAGCTGCACTCAAAGCTGCCCACGGTGTTCCTGCAGATGTGGTCACAGCCACCATTGTTGAGCCGGCACTCGTCGATGTCTGGTAGGGACAAGGGACACCCGTCACACCCTGTCTGGGATGCTTGCCCAGGAGAGATGGGTGCTCCCCTCCAGAGCTGGTAAGCAGAGGAAACCCCTTGGGGCTCTGATGGTCACCAGGGTAAATATGGGTGCTGGTTTTCTCTGGGTGCATCTGGGGAGCCAGTGTGTGACACTGGCAGGACTCTGGGCTCAGCTCTTCTTGAAAGTGGTGCAACACAACTAATTTCTACAGGTCTCAGCATCCCCTGGAGCAGAGCTGGGATCCAGAGTCTCTGAAAGAGCCTTGCAGCTGAGGGAGAGCACCAGACCAGAATTTGCAGAGTCATGAGTTTGGGCTGGGGGCTGCTTTGGGGGACCAGGAGCAACAGGAAGAGAGAGAAAATCCAGAAGGGAAAACCTCTCTTTCAAAAACAGCCACGTGACAAAATAACTACTTTTCAGCCCTGGCCTCTCTGCTTGCCATCACCTTCCTGCCACGAAAGCCAAAGCTAAAAAGGACGACACACAATAATTGCAAAGAGCCCCAACAACCTGGAATGAGGCTGTTGTTTCAGTTGTCTTTCTAATTTTGCCACTAATCACAAAATTTACTGCTAGGAAATGACTTGTAAAATGGAAGGAGACCAGGAAGAGGAAGTGACCTGCCCTGTCCCTCCATCCTCCAGCGCTGGGGTAACAGCTCTGCCTCAGTGGGGCTGAGGTTTTCTTTTTTATGACTGCGAGGGAGTGAGCTGTAAACCCACCCGCAGCCACAGTAAAACCCCAGACACAGGGGCCGTGGCTCTGGGTTATTGCATGTTCCTGGAAACTGCAGAATTGGAGAGGGGGGGCTGCTCTGATAAAATACCCAGGGCAGGGGGTTCTGGAAGCAGTCAGCAGGTAGATAGGCAGCAGCAGCAAGACAAGCTTTCCCTTCAGCCAGGATCAAGTTCCTGGAGCTGCCAAAAGACACAACACAGGCACTGGGCACCCCCAAGGGGGACAAGTCTGTGGTGCTGGAATAATCAGCCTTGACTGCCCTGCCTTGTGGGGGAGGTGGTTGGGGATGTCAGTGGGATGTGCTGCATCTCAGAATATTCTCCCCCAAGTGGGACAACTGTGCTCAGACCTGGCTGGGCAGTGACCCCAGAGGAACTCATGCATCTCAAACTGTCAGAGCAGGTGTTGATTCCCTGCACACCCAGATCTACCCCGGGGCAGCTGAACCACTGGGGTGGAGTGAGATGGGACAGGGCACTCCAGCCCCACAAGGGCCATGCCATCACCTCCTTTTCCTCCTCTCTACAGCCTCTCCAGAGGAGCAGGGCTATGCAAGGTGCCTGCAGTAAGACGTCCAAGTGCCCACCCACCTTTGCAGGTCTTCCTGTCGGGTTGGAGCATGAAGCCCATGGGGCAGCTGCAGTGGACGCCCGTGGCCGCATCGTGACACTTGCTGTCACAGCCCCCGTTGTTCACAGCACACGTCTCTGCATGGGGAGGGGAGAGAAAGGCTGAGATTAAGGACTGGTGTTCGAAAGGCTGGGGGGGTCACAGCATCCAGATATCCCTCATGCCACAGCCTAGAAGGAGCAGCAGATACAAACCTCCCTGCAGAGCCCTGGGCTTCTCACTCAGTAACAAGCTCACAGAGCCCTGAATTAATGAACACAGTCATGGGGACTGCGTGTCCCCCACAAACAGGGTCTCCTGGAGGCTGGCTTCGGCAGCTCCAATGAGGAGGAATTGAATTTCCAGGGGAAAAAGTCATAGCATCTGTGCAAGTGCAGCCAGAGCCAGGCCTCGACAGGGGTGCCCAGGCTGCAGCTCCCCAGGGATGCAGGTGTGCAGCCCCAGTCCCCCAGTGAGGTGGTGGGAGGTCCCAGCCCCCTCGCTGCCATCAAGCTACTGAACCACAAAGCTACAGGTGACCCCATGCTGCTGGTCCCTGACTGTCACTCGCTGCTTGGGCACGGCGGCTGGTCCAGTGTTGCAGGCTAATTTGGGAGACACTTTGTATAATTAGAACATACACTCAGAGGCAGGCAGCATCAGTGGAAAAAAAATCCAACTGAAAAAAAAGCTAATTATTTCAGTATTATCAAAGTCAGCTGTTGCTGGTAGGACTAGAAGGGACACTAATTTAAATGAAACATTTTCAGCTTGACAGCTTCCCTGTGAGATCAATCCTCAATTTCGACCCTAACCACTAGAACAATGGTTTGAAGTGCATTAAGTTGTTCACAAAGGATAATAAAATATTCCTTTCAGAAGGCTGGTTGCTTGGATAAATGAGGCATTTGGGCTTCAAGGAACCCAAGACAAAAATGCCTTGAAGAAATTCCTTGGAAAGAGCAAATCCCAGGTTCTCCTGCTCTTTGCAAGCGCCGCATGGGGTGCGAATGACAGAACCGTCCAACCATTCGCCGCAGGGCTGGGGAGCTGGGATCGTTCTGTGCTCGTCTTGCCACTGCTATTTTTATGATGTCCCATAATAAGAGAACAAAAGAGACCATTTTATGAAATTAATCGCCAGCACAATTACAAAACCTAACGGCAAGGGAGGGATTTCTGCGGATATTATTCCTTCAGCCAGGTCTTGGCGCTGCACGCAGCCCGGCCGTGGCAGGGCTGTCCTCTCCCTGCGGCGCTGGGGAGAGGAGCACAGGGCAGGTGACACCGCACCCAAGGGAAGGGAAACTTTCTGGAAGCCCGGTGAATTATTAAACGCCAGCCTTTGTTTCAGCAGCTGATGCAGAAGCAGCCTGGGGAGGATTGATTTAACGGGGTCACTGCCGAGATGAGACGATGGGCTCTGCTCAGGCACTGCTTTCAGCAGCACTGGGGAAGCAGCTGCACCAGGGAGGACGGGGCTCTCCAGAGGGTGCAGTGCCCTGGGCAAATTTCACGGTGCTCACAGCCTCCTCCAGCATTGTGGCACCTGTATGCCCTCGTGGCCCCTTTGCACCTTTGGACTTTTTGGCCCAGATATGAAGCCAGTCTCACCCACCATCCCAGGGCCACTGCCTGGGGTGGGCATTGCGTGGGAGCTGAGCCAGAGAACAAAACAGCTTCACACTCCATCTCATCTGTGGTCTCACTTCCCAGCTGCTGTGCCATGGCGCTCCTTGCCCTGCTCAGCACCCTCCCTCTGCCACCCAACACTGCAGAGCCCCGACTGCACACAGTACAGCCTCACCTCCACCTTCTGGGATGTGATCCCAGGAGGCTGAGGGGATAATTCCATGGTAATTGGAGGGATTACAGCTGGGCTGGCTGAAGTGCAGTGACTGAGTGGATCTGGAGTCCCTTCCTTCTCCCACCCCTGTGGGAAAGGCTCTTCAGAGATCCCGAAAGCTGGAGTCAGTGCTCCCTGCGCTGGTGAGATGCACTCCCACAGCTCATTCTGGATGTGCCAGGAGTTTGCTTGTGCCCAACACGTCCAGGAACAAGATTCTCCACCACAGACAAGTTGCTTCCCCTTCTGCCTCAGTTTTCTTGGTGGCAGAGCAGAGGTGTCACCTTACCTTTTTGAAGGACTTGGAGACCCCACAGGGATGCAAAGAAACCCCTGGAGAGGTGCCCGGCCATGTAAAGGGCCATTGCAGCTCTGCCACTGCTGCAGCTCCGGGCTGGGAGCCTCTGGGCATGGCGAGCAGCCTTGTGAGGTCTAGCCCTGGGACGCCCAGAATGTCCCAGAGGGGACTATCTGCGAGTGGGTGGGCTCTGGGAAGGGGTAATTTTGGGTCTGCACAGCATAGAGATGGGCACGAGCACCCCCCATCCCACTGCATGTCTGCCAGCTGAGCTCCTCCTGGTTGGTGAGGGGTAACCACCACAGCCACTGCAAAGTGGTTGGTCACCCCCTGGGCCAGGCTGGATTGATCAAAGCAGTGCAAGAGCCCCCATCTCATGCAAGCACAGCCAGGGGAGGGTTTTCTGCTCTGTCCCCCAGCCCAGCCAACTGGCAGCCTGGGCCAGGCTGGCCCTGCAGGGTTTGGAAGCAGCAGCGGGGCATGGTTAGTGAGACATGCAGTTAGCATGGCAGCTCAGCCCCCCGAGCCCTGTTATGATCTCAGGAAGAGAGATCATCTACAGTTAGACCCCTTTGTAGAGATAGAGAGAACAAAAATATTTACCATTAGAAAACGTCTCAAGGATAACGTGTTGCTGGAAGTGTCTCTCCCCTGTTTAACATTATAAAAAAGTGATTTAGAAACAGTGTCCAGCAAGGAACTGGGTTGGTGTCACATGTCAATGGGTTTGATTCTGCTGCCTTTCCAGCCTGGTGGAAACTGTCCTTTTAGGTTTTTTCTCCTGCACCTCTCAAAAGAGCCAAACCCTGAGGTTTGGGTCCAGTGCTATTGACTCCTCTATCACCCCGTCCCAAGCATCCCCTGCCCCTCAGCCTCTCCAAACCTGCTCCAGTTTCACACACTGCGTTGGACTGGCTGGAGCCCCATGCGAGAGGGAGAAGCGTATTATGAGGAGCGTTAGTGCAGCCTGTTAGTCTGGGGAACCGGGTCCTCGTCCTTGTTGGAGCAAATTCAGCATGTGCCAGGGCAGGTGACCATTCCCAAGAGGAGCTGTGTGGACACTGTGCAGCCATGGGCCTCGGGAGGGGAACTGTGTCCTACCAGAGACACTTGCACCCCTTGGATTTAGCAGCCAAGCCAGCAGTGAACCCAAACTCTGGGCTGCTCAGCCTCACCCGTGTGTGGGTGCACCCAGCATTGACCTGGCAGTGGGACTGGCGCAGACTCTGCTCCCAGCACCGCTCCTGACACTGCCGGATCCACAGAGCTGGGGCACATCAGCAGTACTGCCGCAAACCGCCTGGGTGTGGGTCAGGAAATCAGCCATAAAACTTGAGTTGGGTTTAGTTTCCCTCTCCATCTAATAATATTTCCTTCCCACTCACCCCCTCCCACTCCACCAGTGCTCGCCACGAGTAGGGGTCCAGCAATGGCCCTGCTGCACCCCAGATATCAGCAGGGGGGAGCTGCAACGATGCCCTGGCTGGTAAATCTTCCAGCAAAGCCAAAATGTGCATCAACTAAGACAGTTGTTTGCATCTCCCCATGGGCACTGCACCCTCAGCATGTGCTTTTTTTTTTTTAAAGACTGCTTTTGGAGCATAAATATAAATATATGAGGCCATTGGCCTCCCCTCCCGCCTCCCCTTCCCCCTTGTGCCTGCAGACATGTTGGGAGCCATTAGCTCTGGCCCCTTTGCTCAGAGGCATGTTATTCATTATCTGCATTTTTAAAAGCAGCAATAAAAAGCGGAAAAATGAAAAACACCAGCCGTGGCCTAATGAAACTGTCACTCAGAGGGGCTGATCGTGCTTCCTGCCGCGTGGTGTGATCTGAAGGGAACCTGGACCAGGGGCCTGTCCCGGCAGCCCATCAAACGCACCGAGTACAATTTCAAAGCCCATGGCCTGGGGAACGACTTCGCGTTTCCCCTCACTGGAAAATTTATTCCCCTTGAAATGATGAAATATTTTTGAGGAAATGGGGAAGGGGCGGCGATGGGGGCACTGTGAATGGGGGAGGGTTGTTTGCTGAGCCCCAGCCATAAAACAAGAAAAGGTGGTTATAAATATCCAAACAGGTACCCTGGCTGGAAATCCCCTGCCTGGGCATCCCTGTGGGGCTGCTGGGCACAATCTCACAGTGTTCCCACAGTGGGGATGGGGGCCAGGAATCCCCCAGGGAATGTGGGAGCTGGGCAGGTCCCTTCCTGTAAGAGGGGACTGCAGACCCCAAAGGGATGAGACAGGCGTGGTGGTGGGCTTTGGGCTGATGCTGCTCCTAAAATCCTCCTGTGCAGTATTTGATTTGCCCTGGGAAGTGGACAAGGGGAGAGTTCACAGGGATGTGCTGTCTCTGGTGGGAGATGTCTCCCCAGCAGATACGGTGCAGGGTGTGAGGACAAAGAGGGAGATTCTGACCAAGGCCATGAGGATGAGTGATTCTGGAAAAATCCCAAATCCCACCCTCACATCTGTCGTACCCAGGACATGAGTGCAGAGATCCCCCCAGTAAACAGACTCTCGAGCATCTCCCAAATTAAAGGATGCTTTGGAGAGCTGCCGCCCCCAGCCACGCCCAGCAGGTCAGGAGCATCCTTGGTCCCAAACCTGCCAAGTCCTTGCACCAACACAGACACCACGCACAGGGCTCTCCATCCAGGAGGAACACACCAGCTGATGCACCCTGGGGTCCCAAAGTCCCTGCTGGAGGAGCTCTGCCCATCTGGGAACAGCAACAACCTTCTGGGGGGACCACGGGCTGCGAGCCCCTGCCAGCAGCCAGGAGGGACTGGGATCCATCCTGGGAGTGGGCTGGGGGACAGCAGTGACATTAAGGCAGCAGAGAGTTGATGGGAAGGAGGGCTCTGCAGGGGGCTCAGCCCCCAAGCTGGATAGGAGCAGTCAGGGTTCAGGGGCTCCACTGCCATTTGCCCTGAGGACTGAGTCATCCGTGGAAAGTGCAGAAGGTTTTCTGTTCAGGCACAGAAGGGACACGGGGAGCCAAAACCTCTCTTGCTTTCTTTTTCATTTTGCAGTAAGAACTCAAATGTCTCAAGCAATTTGTGGACTTAATCACTCCCCAAATATAACATTATTTAAATCAAAGCAGCTGTTCAACAGCACAAGCATATGAAACCAGTAAAACTTCTATCTCTGTTTGATGTTCTACAATTTGAAAACACACACAGGAAAAGGACAATTCTGAGGTGGTTGAGTTGTCAGGTTGTTGGGGTTTTGGTTGTTTTTTTGGTTTTTTTTTGCAAGACAATTGTTCCTGGGCCAAGGTCACACAGTGCCAAGTTGGAACAGATTGCTGTGGCCAAATCTGTCCCTTCCATGTCTCTCCTCAAAAGCTGCTGGTGACAGCAACAGTTAATAATTTCTAGCATGGGAGTATCCTCACTGCTCTCCCTCCAACAGCACAGATGCAGGAGGGAGACTCTGCCTACACCCCAGAACAGTGACCTGTCCCCAGATGTCCCTTCAAGCATCCCTGTGGTCACTTCTGCTCCTTGTGGTTGAGCAGCAACATATCCCTGCACCTGCAGGTGCCACAGCACCCCTCACACACACACTGAGCATCCCCAGTCTCAGCAAAAAGAGACATCACAATCCCAAAGCTTGGGATAAACCCTTCAGCAGGCCAAGGACAAACCATCCAGGGAGGAGGACGAGCCATCCCGCACCCTGCCCCACGCCCCCGTGGCCAGTGGTCTGACCTACCTATGCACGTCACCCCGTCGGAGTGGAGCAGGAACTTGACGTGGCAGCCACACTTGGGTCCCTGGTCCGTGTCATCGCAGGTGTGTTGGCAACCCCCGTTCCCATAGTTACAGGTCACTGTGGAGGCAAAGCACCGGCCATCAGCACGGCCCCAGCTCCTGCTTCCCTGTCTGGCATCCCCATGTGGTGCATAAAGCAGGCTTGGAAACATCTCATCCATACCCTTGGAGACTTCCCTCCCTCCCAGATAATTCCTAAAGCCTTTCACTTTCCCTGTGGGATCTTGGCAGATGCGAACTGCTGTGTGGTTTCTCATGTCTTCCTTTTGCATATCTGCTAAATGCCACTCAGTGGAGACTGCGCAAAAGGGGACCCGTGGGCTGGTTGCCCCTGACCCTGAATCTGGTGTTACAGCGGAAGGGTGAGACTTTCCTGAGCTCTGGAATGACTCAGGATCTTCTGGGAATCCCTCCCAGCCCTCCCCAGGGGGCAAGGTGTGCTGTTCATTTAGATTAAATAGGCTCCTAGAATTAAAACTCCATTTCATCAGCGATTTTACACGTTTGCTGCAGACAGCAAATGAGAAACAAAATAAAAATAATTGCATAAACACACATATATCTATTTAATAATCCTGGCAGTGCCAGTGGAATGCTGGCAGGAGATCAGACGAGCCTGGAGCACCATGACCCCCAGGAAGAGGATTCCTGCACTCCTCACGTGCCAATCACATTCTCCCTGTTCACCTCCCCTTCAGAAAGTGAAACACTGGGACAGGGAATGCTGTCCCTCTGGGACCCCTTTAACTGCTATTTCAGCCTGGTCATGTAAGGATAGAACATCTCATGGCAGAGAGGAGTGCCAGGAGTACCATCCATAAGGGAACAGAGGCATGCTGGGCTTCAGGTTTGATGAATCAATTGCTACCAGGGGGTCAGGGCTTTGCTGCAGGGACAGGAGGTGTTTGTATCATGAGGACAGGGTTAGTGGTCCCCAGGAGGCTGTATCTCCAGCCCTGGAGTGCTCCTTACATTTGCAGTCACGCTGGTTCTTGGTGAGCTCAAAGCCAGGGCGGCACTCACAGGCGATGCCCCCCTTGGGGGTCTCCCGGCAGATGTGGGCACAGCCGTGGTTCTTGTTCATGCAGTTCATTCCTTCTAAAAGAGAAAAGGAAGCAAAGAAATGCTCCAAAAGCTGCTGGCACTGGTCAGCAGTGGCAGAAGCATGTCTGAGAGGGGATGGGATGGGACAGGATGATGGGAGCAATGAGGGGAAAACCCTGTCAGTGAGGACCTTGGGGGAACAATTTAACCCTGGGCAGCCTCAACGGGCAGCTCCTCCTGACACATGGCTGCTTGAGAAGGTAGACAAAACCACCTAGGAGCCTTCAACCTTTGATTTCCTCTCACCTTGGATGAGACCTTGCTCCCACACCTCAAGGTGGCTTCAAATCCCATTGACTCAAAACACAGCACTTGCACCCCTTTCCCCAGTGGGGTCACCTACTGCAGCACCAGGAGGAAGAAGAAGCCAAGTCATCCCTCTCAGACACAGAGGGATGGGGACATGGGAAATGCCGCTGCAGCTGCTGAGCCATCTGGGGCTGGGCACGATTCCCAGGGAGCCAGAGTGACCAACACAGCTGGGAAGGGGGAAGGAGGAAAGCAAAAACCTTCAGCTTGCTTTGCCAAGCAGTGGAGATAAAAATCAGCAGAAATGCAAAAATCTCTCATTTCCTTCTATTTTGGCTAAGCAATTTGGAGCTGATACCAAGTCAAAGGGCTTGGTGCTGTACAAGACCTGGCAGGAGAAGATGAGTCTCGCAGGGTGGTATGAGGACCTCCGGGTTCCACTTATTAATAAACTGCTCTGGGCATAGGATTAATGTCCTCCATAAATGCAGGGATGGAGGATGCCCTGGGTCACAGAGCCGCTGTGCACTGACCTTCGGGGCGCTGGATGCAGGTGTGCTGGTTGTCACTGAGGAAGAAGCCCTCTCGGCAGAAGCACTCGTAGCTGCCCATCATGTTGACACAGGTCTGCTGGCACCCGCCGTTGCCCTCCGAGCACTCGTCCAGGTCTGTAGAGGGAGGGTGGCAGGGGGTGAGCAAAGCTCCGTGGCACACCGAGGCAATGGGCACAAGGTGGGACAGAACTGCTGGGTAGTAAACTACTTTTGGTTCACATCTGTGATCCTCCAGCTAGAAGAAAGGGGGATGCTTGAGGGCTGTAGGGGACAAAGGCAAAGCACAGCAAGGAGTGGGTGCAGGAACCATACTGCTTCCCTGACTGATGGGCATGAAGGATCCAGCCTTGTTTTACAGAAGGGAATACAGAGAAAGGTTTTTTCCTTGTCCCAGGACCCCCAAATAACCACGGATGGGACATCCCAGAGAACCATGGATGTTTATCTGGGATGCTGGCTGCCCCCGCTCCCAGCCCCTCCGAGCCTGTCGCCAGCTGGGGATGCCTGCACTTCATTAGGGAGAGCTGGGAAACCTTAGCCCAGAGCAGGGATAATTACTTGTAAGGAGACTCGCATCCCCAGCCGCTTGGCTGCCCTAACACCTGTTTTGGTTTAACAAACCAAGGCTGCAAGAGGCTGGAGATGTGGCCCCGTGGCAGCAGCAATGCCCTCGCCCCGGGCTACTCCCGCTCCAGCCTTGCAAATCCCACATTTAATGAAGAGCAACAGCCTGTTGCTCTCCCCAGAGGGTTTTTGGGGACAGTGGTCTGAGCTGAACTCACCAGTGCCCTGAGGTGCCAGAGCAACCAGATGCCGGGCTCAGGCAGAGACAAACCTCTGCCGTGGCCACCCCTTGCCCCCTCTGCGAGGGGCCCCGTGCCAAAGAAAACGTCCTGTGAACTCGAGCATTGCAGAGCTGTGGCTGAGGGGAAAGCTGAGCCCACCGGAAACGCTGGAATAGCGGCTCAGTGACGACACACATCGGGGGGTTTCCAACCCCAGCCCCAGCCCCAGCCCCAGCCTCCTCCCCAGGCAGCATGGCATGCACCAAAACCTCTTGCTCTTGGGCAAAGAGATGGATGGATAGACGGATGCCTGAGGGGTATGGGTGCCTTGCACTGTGCCCCAGCCTCAGGCAAGCCCTGGGGGAATGCTCAGAAACAGAAGCAGAGCTGCAGCTACGGCTGGAACTTCCAGGGAGCACCCCACAAAACCACTGTCTTGGAAAGGAGGTGTTGCAGCCAGGCACAAAGGGACATCCTCTGCAAGGCAGGAGGCTCACAGCTTCCTCCAGGCTTGTCCCAGCCAAACTATGTCCTGCAGATGCCAATAACTCTCCTCAAATCCCCCCGCTTAGAACAAGGGCTTAACGTCTCACAACTTCTCCTTCCAGCTACGCTCAAAAATGAGGAGGCAGCCGTTCAAACCCAACGGCTGAAACGAGACTCCACTGCTCTAATACCTGTTTTATTAAATGCAATGGAGATGGGCAGAAGCCAGCAGGGCCCATGTCAGGACAGCAGCTCAAATTCCTGGGCTGGTTCAAAAGGTCGCCCAGGGTGGGAAATGGAGGGGCTGGTGGGATCCTGTGGGCATGCACCCTGACCCCTCTACAGCTCAGCCCCTGCCCATGGCAGCAGCAAAGCCTGGGCATGATGCTGTGCTTTGCTCTGCTTCTCTTTCTTTTGGCTAAGAGGGGATGCAGGCAGGTTGGGCAAAGCACGTCAGGATCAGGAATGAGATGCTGGGATGAGCTGAGTAAAGGCTCAAGGTGGGAGCTGGGCTGCCCCCCACTCCCAATCCCTGCTTCCCCCGCTGCTCCTCAGCCATCTCCATCCCCTCCCACCCAACTCTGTAAACACATGACGTCTGTGGCTCGCTGAGTCCGGCTTTCCTTTCTTCTCCTTGGGCTCATTCTCCCCTGGGAGAGGAAGGCAAGGCCGCCCACCCGCGCCTCCTCCCAGCTGTGTAAATCTCCCTCCTCCCTGAGGAGGCTGAAAAGATCTCGGTGATGGTGGTTAATGCAAAAAGTATGTGTCCATAATCCCTTCCCCCCCTTCTCTTCCAAGTGATGAGCTCATTAATGACCCCTGTGCAGACACTAATTAGAAAATAGTAAGAGCTCCAGGCGGAGGGAGGGTGGGCGGTCCCGTGCCCCAGCGATCCCGCCGTGGATGCTGCGGGAGGAAGCGGGTGATGGGCGCGGGCAGCCCCAGGGACCTCAGGGCTCTGACGGGAGCTTTGGCTTTGCCGCGGCCGGATGGACTTTGGGACGGTGGGAAGTGGCAGGGAGGATGCACAGCCGCTCCGTAGGCAGATGCCGGGTTTGTCTTGGCCCAGGTATTATTTACGCAGTCCCTTTGCTGGTTCCCATCTCCACCATATTTGCTATTAACTCATCTGTTTTGGCAGGTGCAGGCCTGACCTCAAGCAAGAGCAGAGCGAGTGGCAGGGCCTGGGTGAGTCCTGCTGGCTGGTCCTGCCTTCGGCAGCGGAGTAGAACTGCCAGCCCGGCCTGTCACCACAGCAGGGTGAGGCTGTGGGGAGGCTGTGGCTCGCACCCAGCATCCCCAAACCCAACCCTCCCAGTCTATGGATAGACCCATGGAGCAAGTTTTTCTCCAAGCATGGAGCATCCTCCCTTGGCATCATCCCTGTGTAATGGGGAGCAATGCTGTCCCCAGCGAGCCATTGTAGTACAGGACACATCTGCAGCTAGCTTACTGCCCTGGGAGTGCCACCATGCTTCCCCGGCTCTGCAACAGCCCTAGGGGTGTCAGGGCTCGGGAGGTGCCTGGTAGAGAAAGCCAGCAGGCTGGTCCCAAGGTGCCAAAGCTGCCGAGGGGCTGGGACAAGCTGACACCCTTCACCTAAGCAGTTGTGGCCATCGTGCGCCAGGCGGAAGCCGTCGTAGCAGGTGCAGCGGTAGTTGCCGGGGATGTTCACGCACTCGTGGACGCAGCCCGCGTTGTCTTCCCGCTCGCATTCATCGACATCTGTGGAGAAGGAGGGCAGGAGAGCTGCAGGGCCGCCCCAGGGGCTGGTGGCTAATCCAACGCATGGGTACTGCTCCCCACCTCCAATGTCTTTGCTGATATTGTGCCCTGGAGTCTTCTGCTCTCTCTGCCTATTCCAGCAGGTCCCCAGCTCCGACAGCACTTACAAGAACCCCTCCAGACCATGCAAAAACATCCCCTTCTCCCCAGTCTAAACCTTGGGCCCCCAGCTAACACACTGTCTTATAGCCTTGGTGCAGTGCAGTACACTGGGAACCCCATGGGATTTCCCAGGGTGGAGGCAGCACAGCCCACCTCCATGGTGAAGCCCAGCAGCTCCTGGAGTGCTTTAATCCCTCTGCTGTTTGTACTTGGCCCATCCTGACCCTGGACCTGCTTCTAGCAAAGCTGGGAACTTTTCCCCCTGCACCATTCCTGCTTTGTTGCTGCTGTTCTTCCAAGAAGCCCATATTCTTTCCATTTGCCACTGAAATGCATTTATATATAGATCTATACCTATATCTATACCAATATCTACATTTACATATATATCTACATCTATACCTGTATGTATATCTACCATCTATATCTGTATTTCTATATCTTATTTTGAAGTTTGTCATGTTTTAACTGCTATCACAGTTCTGCAGCTTCAAAGTCCTGCCAGAAAAGAAGCCTAGCTTTGTTTAAAACAAGTCCCAGGTGACCCTGCTGGGACTGGGAAGCCCCAGACATGCAAACACAATGACTGTCACCACCACCAGCAAGGACAGTCGGTGCTGATGAGCCACCCCCAGCCTCTGACCTGCCAGGGCTGTCACTACTCAGCAGAGCTCTGGCTCTCACTCCAGCAGCAATGGCATGTCCCTACCTTTGCAGTGCTTCCCGTCACCGGTGTAGCCGGACTTGCAGATGCATTTGTAGGACTTGGGGGTGTTCTGGCAGATGGCATCAATGTGGCAGTTGTCGGTGCCCTCCACGCACTCATCGACATCTGCAAGAGGACAGGCGGGAGGAGCGCCAGGGGAGAGCCAGGGACCTCTACCCCCTGGGAGCCAGGAGCAAAAAGAGGAGGGAGAACTGGGGAAAACATCAAAGCTTCCTTGGGGACACAGACAAAACCTGCATCTCCTCCATCCCCCTTTGCCCCTCAACCCCCTTCTCTGGGATGCAGCGCCGTGGTACCCGAGACATCACAGCCAGAGCTCCACGTGCTGGCAATGGCCTCAAGCAGCGATGTCCACATGCTGCAGGAGGCAGCGGGAGGGGAGGTTTTGGGAAATGGAGAAGCCTCAAGCACATGGGGTGGAGGTTTATGAGAAACAGGCTGCTCAGGTGAGGCAGCAAGGGAGACATGATGCCCTCACTGCCAGTGCCTGGAGAGGGTCAGGCTGCTGGGGGGCAAGAGGGGACTAAGCATCACCCTCAACCCATCAGGTATGGGCAGGGCTCCCAGAGCAGCCCAGGTTTCCTGCTCCAACTCCATTGGCATACGGGGAGCACCAGTGCTGCTGCTGGGGATTTGCCTCCAGCTCCTCTCACAGGGATGGGGAGCATCTCATCAGGGAAAGGGGACCTGAGAGTCTCCCATCAGGAGGAGTGTGAGGCTGCAAAGATCTCAGTTGTTTTAAATCCTACTTTTCAGCAGCCCCAAGAGGAGCTCCAGGAGCTCCCCCAAACCACAGAATACCCCTGGAAGTGGCAGGCAGGCCCACAGCCCCGCAGGACAGGGGTCACGGCCACGGGAACGCCGGCCAGAGCCCTCTCCCGGCCACCTCGGCGGTTCTTTGCCGGGAGATGTGAGTCACCCGACCGGGAGTAGGAGAGCTTTGTCTCTGCACCAGGGAGGCAGCACGTGCCTGCGCATTGTATAAATATTTACAGCCCGCATTCATATTTGTTATTTGACATTAGCCATGGCCCGCGGCCACCACAGCCTCCCTTGGGCCATCAATCACCGGCTGGAGGCTGACCCACCACGGTGGGGATGACGGAGGGATCGCACGGGGACCGGCACCAGGATCCCGGCTGGCATGGCATGGCACTGGCACTGGCACTGGCCACGGTGCCTCCGTGCTGTGGCCACCCCAGCACCCCACAGCATTCCCGGGGAGCTGCTCTCAGCCCTCCCTGTGCCAGGGCTCCCGTGGGCTCTTGTCCCTTCAGGGAGTTGAGCGTGGCTGTCCAGCACTGGCAGTGACTTCACCTCCAGCTCACGCACCCTCACTGGTGCCCAGGGATAGGAGCCTGGGAGGACGGTGGAAGGTTGTGGTGCTGGAGCAGGGGGACGTGAGGGGACATCAAGTGCCGGCCGTGATGTGTGCAGGGACGCAGCAGCAACAAAGCCAGTGCTGACCCAGAGATCTACTGAACCTGCCGATCCTGGTCGTGGTCCCGTGTGATTAGGAACCTCCCTTCAGGTCTTCCCCCAAAGTTATAAATCACATCTTGATGTTTCCAGCCGTGATCCCAAGGGGAGAGTTGCTGGATCCAGCACCCTCGGCACCCACCCTGGCATACGGGTGGGAACCAACACCCAAACAGTGCAGACCAACCATCAATCCCACCTCCTTCTCCTGGAAACACCCAAAACATGAAGTATCCAGCAGACACCACATCATTTAAAACTTTCCCAGCCTCTTGCCAGGAATTTCACTTTTCTGGGGGTTTTATTTCCTATTTCTTTTTCCTCCTGCACCCCCAAACTCAAGACCATGAACACACTGCTGGGCCTTTCCCACTTGCACATGTATAGTATCTTTTTTTTCTATCTTTTCCCCCCCCATTCTGTAACTTCAAAACTTCTCTAATTTTGGAAAGATTACACAGCAGCAAAAGTACAAAAGAAAACATTATCAATTTTCCACTCTGTCATTTTTCCAAAGTTGGAGACATTCTGAAAGGTTACAGGATTATATTAAAAAAAAAAAGGAAAAAAAATGTGTGTGTGGGAAGAGTGAATAAATACCCTCCTCGGCACCCGAGGAGCCATCCCAAGATTGGCAAAGATCCCAATTTTAGAATGCTGAAGTTCTGGCTCCTAAGTATCCATCAGAAATGATGAAGTGAATTAAAATAAAACCCTCTGAAAAACTAATTTTTTAGCATTTTTGTCAATGTAAGCAACATTTTCCCGTGAAAGGGAAGGTTTGCTGTCAGGACAGCCTGTTTTTCCTGCAGGAGAATTTTCTGCATCCAAAAAGTTGCCTGTGGCCTCATTGCAGGTGCTCTGAGCTGCTGCTGCTATATGAAGGGTTTCATATTCAAACCAAGTGAAGATTTTTTTTTTAACAAAAAATCCTTCTTGGTGTTCCTGTCCCTATTTGCTTCCACAAAGTCCTCATTGGGGGCGTGCCCTGCTTGTCCCCCTACTCCAGGGTGCCTGCTTCAGTCCACGTCCCAGATCTAGGCGGGATTTTTTGAGGGTTTGCCAGGCCCCCAGCAGACCTGCATCCCTACAGCCCCTCTATTCCTCCTCTGCACAAATAATTAAAACCTCTGTTTTTCACCCCAAGCTGCCTGAAATGAGCTGCCTGAAATGAGCCCAAACTGGGCAGCACAGACGGATGCATCACGCCTCAAATTCCCAGCACCGGGGAATTTTGCACCTGGCAGGGAATTCGGTTTAGGTGAAGATGCTGAGTCTTTCTAGGGACTGCAGGTCTCACCTGTGGTGGCCCCACCTCCCCATCCCACTGTGCTGGGGTAATTGGGGCTCCTCAGAGGACAAGAGCATCCCTGGCACGGCCATCGCCAGGGGCTGCAGTGAGGGGTAGGAGGTTGTGGTGCTCGCCCTGCGCCTTGGGCCATGTTTTTTATTCCATTGTGGGTGGGATTTTCCAGCTCTGGCTGTTGGGCCCCGTTCCGCTCCAGCTGCAGCTTTATTCTCCATTTCAAAGGCAGCGGAGGCAGACGGTTTCAATGCCACTGCCATTTCGAGTGTGCCAAAAGCAGGGGGACCACCACGTCCCTGGGACCAGCGCGCACCCACCAGGCACCCGGAGGGCTCTGGTTGAGGCCAGCGAGGGAGACGCTGGCAGAGCCCACGGGCACACGGGTCCCATGTCTGCACCCTAGGGCATCACACTGCCAATGATACCCTGATACAGCAAGTAGGGGGATAAAGAAACAGCTCATATATTTTTAGAGCCTGCATTGAGTCTCTTTCCTCAGTTCCTTATTTTGTTTTAAAAACATAACAAAAGATGGTTTTATCTGTAGGCTGAAAGTCCCAATAAATTTGAGGAGGGGGACAAAACAGGGCAGCAAAACCTGAAAACCCCTGAACAAACAAATCCACCATCCTTTTTCCCTCTCCTGCAAGCGCTTCAGCTTTTTCTTCAAATTAATTTTATTCTTTGTTTTTATATAGGCATATATATTAACAGCCTGTCTGTATGGGGATGTGTGTGTAGCTGTTGGCAGACATGTAGAGTTTCCACTCGGCCTTAATGCCAAATTAAAGCTTTATAACTTCAGTAGCTCTTTTTACCAGGGTATTAATAACCACCTCAGACACTGTGGTGCAGTTTATTAATCATTTGTTCATCCGGGGAGCTCGTGAGGGCGGCTCGTGCTGTGCCACAGCAGGATGGGTGCGGGGCACAGCCCCCTGGGAGGGAATGGGAGGGTGCCATGTGGAGCAGCTTTTTGTAAATTGGCCAAAGATGTGTTATCTGCACTCAGATCCTGACTCAGGTGCTGTGTGATGCCTTGCTGTGCCAGCAGTCTCTGGGCAGGTACCTGTGCTCAGGTCACATCAGAGGGGATCTGCATCTCGCCATGACAGAGACCCTCGCACCAGCCCCGTGCCCCAGGCACCCACCCAGCTCTCCTGAAAGCATGTGAGACACAGGAGAGGCAGTTCCAGGATAAGGACAAGGAACCACAAGTCACAACAAGGACCTGGGAGATTCCCAGCCTGATCACCCCACTGTGCCAAGCCTGAACCCTGCTCTGTACCCTTTGCAACAGGTTTTGCTGCCCTAAAGCTGGCAGTGCCCCAAAAGGGGCTTTTTTCCCCTCTCATTGATGCTTCCCACTCCCACGAGGGCAGAGCCAGGTTGAGATCTCCATCCCCTGCACTAGTTTAGGTCATCCTGATGAACTGCAGCTTTATCACCATCCCCTGGGTTGGAAATGCTCCATCCCACCTTCTCGTGCTAACCCTGGTCGCTTCAGCCCAATGCTGTCACCATTTCCCCATGAAGGGTTCGATGCTCCCCACCAGCAGCATGTTCATCTCCCTGGGGAATTGTCATTGCTGTTGTTGTTTCTTTGGCTTATCAGACTGATCAAGCTTTGCCTTAAAAAATGCATTTGTTTGGTTTTTGCTCTGGGAGTAGCAATTGCAAGATCTCCAGCAGTGAGATGGCCTCCCCAAAACGTGGCCGGACATCCTCCCGCACCGCCAGACAGAGCAAACCTTATTTGCCATCCCAGGCTTCTCCTAAAGCTTCTCGGGGGACTTATAATTTTGGAAGTGAAGGTTAAGGTCATTCATGCATACTTTTTCCTAAATAGATTACTCCGGTGTGACTGTCTGCAAAGGAAAAATCTCTATAAAAATAAAAGAAAAAAAGACCCTAGCAGTTAGGAGGCAGCAATACATCGACACTGGAAGACTCAAGGTGTCTGAATATTTATACTCCAGTTGGCAGTTATAAAAAAACTCTTCTTCCCTCCTTCCTACCCACCCCCTCCCCTTTTTAATCTCAGTACAGGCACGTTAGACGCCCTCAGTCAAAGATCTCCTTTGAACTGCGTATGTGAAATGTTTACAGTTTTACATTTCATATTTCAGTGGGGTGGAGGGGACAGGCACAACAGTCACACACTGTGAATGCCGGAGAGGGAGGAAGGCAGAGGCCAAGGGGGAGGAGGTTTGGCGGCAATGGGAGGAGAATCAAACACCATCTCAACACTGCAATTGGAAAATTTTAGATTCCTTAAAAAAATATTTAAAAAATAATCCCTGGTGGCGTAGGTTCTGCAGGTGCATCCCACTGACACTGGCCCCTCACATGGGATGGTGGCTCCATCCACCAGCACCAAAAGGTGACCACTGAGTGACCAGCAGGCTGGGCTGGGGCCCCAGTCCCACACAGAACCCTGCCCTGGATCTGGGCGAGTGTCAGGGGCTGCAAGCTGGAGTGCTGAGTCCCCCCAGGGAAATGCTGCCTCTCCCTTCCAGCCCCATGCCCTGGCATCATTTGAGGACATGTGCAATTAGTTGCAGGGAAAAGTGGCAAATCCTGGTACATGTCCCCAGTGATGGGGATGCCAGAGGGGCCAGTGCTGCCTGGCACAAGAGGAGCTTGCAGAGCTGCAAGTCCCTGGGCTCAGTTGTCCCAGGGCACAGGGAGGGACAGATGCCAGCAGGCAGTGGGCAAGCACACTGCTCCACCGAGAGCAGGAGCTCAGGACAAGCTCCTCTGCCTGGCAGGCTGTGAGATGGACTGATGGACAAGGGGTTGAGACACTGGGGGTGACAGGATCTGTCCAAATCCCAGGGGAGCAGTGGGCATGGCAGTGATTGGGCAGCTTGGACTGGGGGACCAAGAGAGAGTCCATCCCAGCTGTGAATGCATCTCAGGAGCCTCCCTGTGGTTATTTAGATTTATATTGCCAGTACTCCTCTTGAAAGCTTTCCTAGCCCTAAGCTGACCCTGCAGCCAGACAGGTCTGCTGGCAGACACCGTCCAGGCCCGGCAGCCGGTTCTCTAAATCCTTCCTTCCCCGCAGACTAAACTTTCTGGGGTAATTCAGTGCAAGAAATGAGCCAGCAAGCCCAACCCACGGCACAACCTTATCCCAGGAAGAAAAGTCGATCTGATGGGAGAGGAGCCCTTCCCAGCCTGTGACAGTCACCTGGTGAGAGGGGCTGTCCTCAAAAGGCAAAGGCTTCGGGGCAATGTGTGCCCCATCCTTGGGGCATCGCCCAGCACATACGGGGGGTGCTGATGCTTTTCAGAAATATCCTGCTGGGACACGTCCCAGACGCACAGGGCAGCTTTGAGGAGCTCAGTGACACTGGCAGGAAACCAGGCAACAGCGGGTTCTGAGGAAAGGCACAGGTTGTACCTGTCATCGGTGATGCCCCCATGATGTCCACGAGTTCAGTCCCATCCAAAAAGGATCAGGACCGGGTCCACCCCTGCCCAGAGTCCTTGCATGCCTGCAGGCACCAACCTTTGCCCCTCTGCAGCTGCTTCCCCCTCCCCAGCCCACAGAATCCCCCATCAGCAGCCTTGGGGATTAATTCCCCACCACAAACCCCTGGCTGCCAAGTGGCTGGACACCCGGGGGCTGCTCAGTGCCAGGAGGAGACGGCACTGTCCCAGGCATATGCGAGCCATGTACCCCGGTGCAGGATTGAGCTCACCTCTCTCCACCCCCACTCCACCCATCTCCTTCCCTGAAGGGATCTGTCAAGTCTCTGCACGATGGAATTTCACTTTGCTATTTTAATGCAATTCTGGCTCAGGCTTAAATGGAACTGGAAACCAAAAGGCCTTAATAAATAAATATTATGATAAGAAATGAAAGCAATGCATACACTCAAGATAATTTAAGGGGGGATAAAAACATAAGCATTCCTTTCTGTGCCTAAATCATAAAGCTTTACGTGAAGCTGGATGCCTTCTTACCAAACCTTTGCCCTGGAAAATCTCTCCTGCTTGCCCAGGCTGCCCTCCTGAAAAGTCGCCTATTGTTTTAGAAACACTTTGAGCCAGATAAGACAACAGCCTTGAAATTCCTTCTAACTTTGTCAGTGACAGGGCTCGGGTGACCAGGCGCGTGGCTGGAATCTGCCCATAAGAGATCTTTCATTATATTCTGCGCTCTGAGATTTCATTCACATACTATTTAATCCTGCCGTACGCACAAACACGCAGCTGCCACAACAGCACAGCCAGAGCCGGGTTGGAGAAATCTTACATCCTGTAAGTGCTACGGAAAGAAAAGAGAAAAACCAACAGATGGTACAAATAGTGGCGAATTAAGGAGAAAACCCCCTTTGAGACAGCCAACAGGATCATGTATAGGGCTGTGTGTGCTCGTGTGTGCGCACGCACTCCCGTGCGTGTGTAGAGAAAAAAATCGGGGCTAAATATAGAGGTGCTATAGAAAAGCGAAGGTATAGATAGACCATACATAAGGCTCTGTGTGTGCATCTGTGAAGGGGAGGCTCTAGTTCAACACGGGAGCGGTGAATCAGAAAAGCCAGAAGTTGATAAGGATGGGATGTACCTCTCTTTCCAAGAGATAGGGAAAGAGCTCCCTTATTTTTCAGGCTTTGCTATGCTCAGCTACCCGAAGTTTTCTGCTCCCCACACCCCTGGAGCCAACATCTGAGACTCCCCCGTGCCGATGGAAAGCCCCTGAGCACAGATGCAGCCTCCCGGCGTTATCGACGCCCGCTCCGCCATCCCTGCCCTCCAACCCAGCCCGGAGCAGCCTCCTCGCACGCACCGCCGCTGCATCAGCCCCATCTCACAGACACCGAAACCAGCAGAGCCCCCCTAAGCCCCTCTAAACAGCCATATTTTCCCTGTGATGGGTCCAGACTTGTTTGCCCACCCTAATTTTCTGCCTCTGCACTCCCTGCCTTGAGATAAAGAGCCCAAATAGAAAAAACTAAAGTCTAAGAAATGCAACTCATTAAAGAGTTTACAAACCCAACCCCAGTCCAAGGCAGTAGGAGAGAATATCTGCAAGCGACATTTAAAATCCCCTCCACTGTTTGTTGTTACTGCTGCTGCCTTCTCCAGCCTGCACTTAAACCCCAGCTCTAAGGAGGAGATCCGGCTGCCCAATCCACACATCAAATAGCAAAACCTTCGAGCAGGGAAGATTTTCTCTTACCTTGACTGGCTTTATTTGCCAGAGTGTTTCCAGAGTGGAGGAGAAAGAAAAGGATGGAAAATCCAGCAATCTGCAAAGCTCCCATTGCAATCCCAGTCTGCAGGGAGGAGCAGGGGCAAGAAGGGGGATTTCTAGTGCTTTAAAGGAAACAAGGGGCTGAGCATGCGAAGGAAAATCAAGGGGAGGAAGGGGCTCTCTCCTTGCCGTGTGTGAGACAGAGGAAGGGAAGGGAACTGAACTGATGGAAAAAGCTGCTTTGGGTTCAGTTTGGGGCTCTTGGTGTTGCTGAAGAGAAGAGAGCGAGGGAGGGAGACCCAGGGCAGTTGGAGGAAAGTGGACTCTATCGCCCTCTCTCTGGCGGCTGCTCTGATCCCTTCTCCTTTTTTTTTTCCTTAAATAATCCCAGCCAATTCCAGTTTTGCAAGAGCAGCAGCAACAGCAGCAGCAGCGCTGAAGGGGGGAAGCAGGCGCCTTGCCCTGGTGCTGGGGACCTGGGAAAGGGGAGTGGAAAGGAGAGCCCCATCCAAGCAACGCCCTTTTTCTCTCTCCCAGCTTTTCTTTCTTTCTTTCTATTTGGCTTTGGTTACTCCTTCCCGGCTCCCCCCCTCACACCCCCAAGGCTGGGCTTTGCCTGCAGGAATTTACAGTCTGCGCTGAAGGAGAAGGGCCAGTAGCCATGGAGACTGCTTCCCTGGGAGCAGGGAGGTCAGGCAG
Source organism: Empidonax traillii (assembly GCF_003031625.1). Lineage (NCBI taxonomy): Eukaryota > Metazoa > Chordata > Aves > Passeriformes > Tyrannidae > Empidonax > Empidonax traillii. The sequence goes on from NW_020955887.1 coordinate 322,426, forward strand.
AGACCACGGGCGATCAATGCATCAATGCAAAGCCCCCCGCAACCCCCAGACCCACCCGGCACCTCGCAGCCCCTTGGCCAGCCGAGGGCTTGAGGTGGTGGCAAGGGGAGGGGGGCTGGGGGAGGCTTATGGAATGAGAAAAGGCAAGGGGTGGAAAAGGGGAAAGAAAAAAATATGCATAAGAAAAAACCCCAAGAGTTTGCAGATGGCACAACCCGGCTGGGCTTGGCAGCTCTGGGAGCATCTCGGAGTTGTGGGCAAGGGGAACACAGGGCCAGAGAGCAGCTCTGCTGGCTGCAGGGAAAGGTGGGAGAAGGGACTGAAAATAAGGGCAGAGGGAGAAGAAAAAGATCATTCTGAAATATTCAGAGGGTTTTGTTTGCTTGTGGGAGCTTCTCACAGCCTGGCCTCCTGCAGCTGGGGGCACTCCAGGCAGGCAGGGGGGACCCCTGCCCCTCTCCATGACCATCCCTGAGCTGGGAGCTGCTGGCACTATCTCTCTTCCTGGGTGTTCCTGTTCTCCAAGCCAGGAAAGGCATTACTAGCCATGAAATTGCAGCAGGAGATAAGGCTGGGAGCCAGGAGCAGGGGGAAGGTGTGCAGTGATCCCACCTGTCCAGGGATACAGGGTCTTGCAGCCACAGAGGCCACCATGCCCACAGGGTTATCGTGCCCAAGGGCTTCTCCCAGCCCACCATGCTGCCCCTGAACCCTCCCGTACCCCCTTTTGTCCTAGTAACACCTAAAGATATGACAAAAGGGGCTGTAGGCAATGGAAAACATCCAACCTAGCCAAGGCACCCACTGCACAGAGGAGGGTCTGCAGCCAGACAGGAGGATGCTGAGGAGTCCCTCGGTCTAGAAATTTTTTCCCTAGAAAAACATCCCCCCTTGGGCTGCCCTCATTGGATGGGGGTCTTCCCTTTGAGAGGGGGTTTGCAGGAGCAGGTCTGCTCCCCTGAGCCACACCAGTAGTGCAAACTCATCCCTGGCACAGCCAGGCTCCAGGGCAGCCTGGAAAGGGCAAAGGTGTGGGAACGGTTAGTAAAGTTGCAAAAGAGTTTTATACATAAAAGTATGAATACAGAGGTGTTGTCCTTAGTACTGGGAGAGGCCCATGACCAGTGGGAATGTGCTATCCCGCTTGGCACTGCCACCAGAGGAAGCCAGCTCCAGTCTGTGCCAGGAGCTCCTGGGGACGAAGGCTCCTCTTGTACTGTGCCGAGTAGGAAGGAGCCCTGGCCCTTGCATCTCACATCCTGGCACGAGCTGAAACCATCGTCAGTGGGGTGCCACCACCCTTCCATGAGCATCACTCTGCTTTTCTCTCCCGGCTGGGATTTGCTGCATAAACACGAGTCTCTCGTGGCTGTTTTAAGAGCAGAGTCAAAATGGAAACTCTGCTGGGTTACACCAGCAGATCCCTGAGCCTGCCACTGCACCTCGCACCCCATCCTGTGATCTTTATCATCATAACCAGAGGAAAACTAAACAGTCCTCCTTTTTTTCTCTCTAACCTATCCTCTAAATCTGGAGACCAATCTCTCGACAAGAGGAACAAGACCTTCAGCAATGTTGATTTATAATTGAGCTTCTAAATTGCAGGTTTACGCATTAGTATAAACACCCATAAACCAGCCTTAAATACACAGGACCGTGCGTAATTAAAACACCAAAACACCAGGCAGCCACGTGACAGCACGGGGGGATGACTGAAACTCCTCACTTGTGCCCAGGCCACCTCAGTGGAGACGAGTCTCCAGCCAAGTGCTCCCAGTTAAACCAGTGCCTTGCACTGGGGTAACTGGGTCTTGCCCTTTGTGGCAGATCCTTGGCCAGCAGAAGCCTTGCCGTGCCATGGGAGCCAAGGGGCTGAGACCCACATCTCGCTCCTCCAACGGGCTTGCAAAGCCCCACAGCAAAGCAGCAGGGTTGGGGTGAGCTGCTGATGACCAGGAGCTCACTAAACAATGATATGATCTTGCTTTTTTCCCAAAGCATGCTGCCTGGTCAAGCGGCTGACAGAGATGCCAGGGGCTGTGCCATGGTGCCCCTCCAAGTACAGGGCTGTCCCCTGGCCCCACGCACAGACGGGGAAAGTCAGGCAGATGGAGATTCCTGAGATCACACAGGGAGTCTGAATGGAAGGCCACGAATCACACTTGAATCACCTGCAGGACAGCCCAGCACTTTGGCCCTGATGGCTCCTCACCAGCTCCCGCTGCTGCCATGTGGAGCTGGCACGGATCTGTTCCAGGGAGCCCTCTCTGAAAGCCTTCACAGGCACTGGGACAGCCCTGCCAGCCTGAGCCTTGTGAGTGTGCGTGTGTGGCAGAGAAGGAGGTGGCAGGACTCTCCTCCCCGCTGCCTCCACTCCCCGTTGTGCACTTCTGGGCAAAATCCATTTGCTTTGGCTTCATGTAGGGCCAGAAGCTTCGGCCCATTGTGCTGCGGCGCTGAAGAGCCAGCAAGGAACTGTCAGCCATGCTGAAACGGTTACATGGGGAGTCATGAAAATTTACTGCACCACGCTCCGGTCCCTCGCCAAGAAATAAAAGCAAAAGATCACAACAGGCATTTTTTTAATTTGAAGCAAAATTAAAAAAAGAACGGATCTGCACTCAGAAAACAACAACCACATCCACAGATCAAAGCAGCTGTTCTCCTCTCATTTAGGGTTTTAAGAGGTTTCTGCAGCTACAGAGATGTTTACACAGGGAGAGAGATACATACATTGTGCTCTCTTGATGCTGCCTCTCCCCCCTTCATCTGGCATAACATTCCCTGGGAGGCGATATGAGGTCATTCCTAGCCCCTGTCTTGTTTTCCTCAAGCTGCAAGGCTTCAGGGCAAGAGGCAATTCAGTTCCCATTAGCACACACACATTTGCACTTGGAACCCTCCCATGTACATTTTGCTGGGGGACCTTGGGATGGACAGGGGACCTGCCCTCATCAGCTTGTTCCCAGAGGGAATTCCAGCAGCCAGAGCTGACGGGAGAGCCAGCGGCTCTGACAAAAAGCTCCTGGGAAGGGACGTGGAGCCAGGAGGTGGCCTGGCATCTTCTGCAGACCAGCATCTTCTGCAGACCAGCCACAATGTTTCTGTGGCTTCCACCACTTTTATGACAAGAAGGGCTGAATGGCTCTGGGGAGCACTAATGGACTGTAAAAGGCTTTTTCCCCTCTGCCTCTTTGGCTTGAGCCCAATTCTGAGCAGCACTGAGCCCCACTCCAGTGCTTGTGCAGGGACAGAGGTTGTGGGAATGTGCCAGGGCAGGCTCTGCCTTCACCTCTCGGCATCAGCACATTGGTCCAGCTGCTCTGTGGGCAGCACCCGCTTTGCCAAACGGACAAATTCCGGCTGTGAGCCAACCTGCACTGTCTGTGCAAATTAAAAAACCCTCCGAAACAAATCTCCCCATCTCTAGCATGGATTCAGTGCCATGTGCTAGGAACGAGCTGCGTGTCCAGCTTGGACTGCGCGTGCTCTCGTGATGCTGAGCCAAAGGGTGTTTCTGAGGCTGCAGAAGAAGCTGATGAGAAGCAAAACTCCCCAAGGGCCTTAGGACCTGCAGAAGCAGCAACTGAATCGGGCAGGGATATTACAAGCAGAAGAGTAAACGGGAGACGTGCCTTTCTAGTCCATGAGGATTAGAGGGACAACACTGCCCATCTGGGGCAGGACCCCCTCTCTTTGCTGCACCCGGCAGCTGGGGGGGTTGGATGCTGGCACCGTGTCCCACCCCGCACGCTGGAAGGTGCTGGTTCCAAGAAACAGCAGCCCAGACATTTCAATGGCCCAGTGAGGGCTGTGGCCTACAACTTGGAACAAAAAGGACTATTTTTAAAAACAGAGAGGAAAACACAGTATTCCCAGTAACATGCCAACAGCCCAGGCTCGAGCGACTCAGCCAGTCCCCAACGCTATGTCCCTCATTTCCCCCATGGTTTGATCAAGATGCCTCCAAAGTGGGTAGAAAGGCACCAAGTAACACTAAATGAGTGCCTGGCACTCTGTGACACCTTTTTTCCAGTGTCACGGAGTTTCCTAAAATGCTGCGTGCAAAAGCCCTTGTTTGTAATTCCCAGTTTGCAGCAGGAGAAGGTGACACATGCTGAGGTGAGGTGACTTACCCGGCATCACCAGGAAGGTCAATGGCAGCGCCAGGAATAGCCCCGTTCCCAGTTAACCACTAACCACGTTTATCCCAGAATAAGGGTCCCTTTTTCCAGCTAAATTTATAACAGCTTTCCAAGTGACATAAGGTCTTACAGAAATAGGCAGGCTTTTATTCCAGAATAATTACTGGGAGATTGGACTGGAGTGTGTATAATTACACTGGTGTCACTGCTGCCAGCGAGCTGGACCCTGTGCCACGGGGACACTTGCTGCACGCTCCCTACAGCTTTTATCTCCTCCTGCTTTTACACGAGTGTGTGTATGTCAGCTGAGATCGTCAGGATGTGGGTGGAAAAGGAAGGGTCTTAGTGTAGAAAGGAAAGTGATATATCACTCTCTAAAGCTCTGTTAATTGTATTTCCCATGGAAGATATCCTTCAGCTACTGAAGTCAGAAGGAGTCTTTTGGGGGGCACCGGATCATACCCCAGATGGAATCAGCAATGCTCGGAGCATCTGCTTCAAGTTCATCCCAGCCACAGCTTTGGAGCAGGTGTTTTATTTTAAATACATTTTGCATCCCACATCAGTAAAATCAAGCTCTGAGTCCAGGTCAAGGCCTGAAACACATTTCTGACATAAGCTGTGGGGACACCTTGTAGGTGAACACCCTTTGAAAGTAACTTCTGCGTTTATCAGGTGTGGATGTGTCTGTGCATTGGCCAGAATGGTGCCTGCCAGGAACAGGGCTGTGTGGTTGTAGGGGGCTCTGGAGGGCTGCTCTGCCCCCCCTGGCCCTGGGGCCACACACAGTGACAAGGCAGGGGTTAACTGTGACACTGCGGGAACTCCAGGACCCAAACGCACACGTTTAAAAGTAGCACTTCTCTCCTTAAAATAGTTTATGAATCTTACTTGGGGATAAATCCAACACCCTGCAGCAGAAGGAGACCTATTAATTCCTGAGTTTTTTCACGCCGTAGTAAAGCAGCGGTTTTATTTGCCCGCCTTGTGTAAGATGTCAGTCATTTTCCCACTTGCATTTCCATCTACAATTTAACAAGGCAGCAGTTTATTTCCAGAAGCCCCAGCCAGACCCCAGCCAACTGCGTCAATATTTTGTTGCTTACACAAATGTCACCATTAGAGTCAATACCCCGTTCTGGGGGAGGCTTTTTCCCTTTTTTTTGGAAAAGGGCTCCTCTGGGATGATGCATGTACAGCTCTGGAAATATGAAGGGTAAGAGCAGCCTCTCCGAGAGGGTACCTGGCGCAGAGACATCGCTGAAAGCACGAGCACACTGCTCAGGGCACTGACCTGACCAAAGGCATTTGCTAATTAATTCATTCTTCCAAGAGACTTAACTGCCTCTTGCCTTTGGAAACCAAGGCAAACTTGAGCCAAATCCAAAGCCCTTCGGAAAACACGGAGAGACCCTTACTGAGCGCAGAACACTTCAGAGGAGGGAGCTGGCTCCCGCTCGGCTGGTGCTGGCCGCGGAGCCGATGCAGGGCAGCCGTCCAACTCCAAGCGGCCACTTCGCTCTCTCACAACGTTCCCCAGTGCCACTCGTGGGACAGAGGAGGGAGGCAGAGCTTGGCCATGCAGGGGCCTCCCCACCTTCCTCAGCCTCCTCCTACGACAGTGCTTTGGGATGTCTTCCCTGTGCTGCAGCAGGTCACGGGCTGACCATGGCTGCTGCCCTGTTTGATGGGTGCTCCTGCAGCCTGCACCATCCTGTTGCCTTTGGCAGGTTCTCCCAAAAACCCTCAGAGATTTTCTGGTCCAGTGTGAGCTCGAGTTCAGCATGGCAGGTTCATCCCTCCGCCCCAGCCTCCCGAGCATGGCTCTTGAGGCACCCCCAGCACCTCCCTGATTCTGCACCCACTGGCACCCACAAAAGCTGGAGGCTTTAAGCCCACTCATGGCTAAAACACCTGAAAAAAATCCCAAGGCCAACAGAAGGAGGGAAACAAGGGGAACATAAAGAACAATGTTCCACCAGCCTGGGCAGCTGGGGAAGCCCTGCAGGATCTCCTCCGTGATCCTGCATCAGACCACTTTCACATGAGAACAGAGCAGCCTCAGTGTGTCAACAAGCCCTAAACACCGAGGGCAGCTGGAAGTCAGATGACATTATTATTTTTTTTATTTAAAACAAACTTCTTAACCTACAGGAAAGTAAACGTTCTTCTAGGATGGCCAAGAAAACCATGCTGGGATTTTCCAAATGGGCATGACTGACTGTTTATGAGCAGAGGCTTCCAAATGCAGGAATAAATGGCTTGCTCTCAGCAGGTTTTCCTTTCTATATTTACCCTCACCTGAAATGAACACTATTGCATAGTGCAACACTTATTCCCTCTAATCGGGGGAGCAGGCAAAGAGGCTAACCAGCCACAACATGTCAAACAAATTGTTAATCTGGTGTTTGCACAGGCAGGGGGAGGAGGGAGTCCCCTGGGTTTGGGGCAGGGCCCAGGTCCTGCTTACAACTCCCATCCCAGCTCGGCAGGAGCACTTTGCTTGCCTGCTGCTGCTTCTGGCTGCCGAGAGCTGGAGCTAAGCCCTTCGTGGAACTGATTTGGCAGTCCCCAAGAGGTCTCATGTCCCCTTCCTGTGGCACCCAAGCATCCCTGTTCACAGGCAGCTATTGGAAAGGGGTGACAGCTGGTGCAAGGACCTGCCTGAGGCTGCACAAGAAGCTTAGCAAGGCAAGAAAGTGTGCCCAGATCCAAGTGAATGCTCAGGCATGAGACAACCCTCTCCAATGGGATGAGCTTTGCAATCCTCCTCCATGAGTCCCAGTTTCCCCACTGGGTGTTTCTCTGCCTGTTCTCAAGGTGGGAAGTCCCTACAAATGCAAAGGTGTGGTCCCTCCCAGCGACAGAAAGCCATCAGGCACGAACTGCCCTGCTGGCATACAAATGTGCCATAAAAGACCTAAAAGTTTCTTTGACAAGGGCCTTGGGGGCTGAGCCACTGTGAGCCAAACCTTACCATGAGGCCAACCACTCAGCTGTAAAATCTCTCCTAATCCCAGGCCTGGGGAGAGGAGAGGACGGGGAGATCACCTGCCTTTCCAGGACGTCACCCACATCACATGGCTCCCTCGGTCATGCTCACACCCATCACCACCTTCAAATCTGGGCTTGACCTCCAGTTTACCTTGAAGTTCACTAACTAATTGTGCCAGCTCTGGCACAAAGGCTGAAAAAGGGGTTCACATCGTCCCAGGAAGAATGGGGGGCATTAATCCTCCATGGCAGTGGGGGAGGTTGATCAGGCATTAGAGTACACAGGTGCTGATGACACCTGACAGCCCCTGAAGGGGGTCCTTGGATGTGGGCTGCAGGGCTTGCATGCATTCATGCCAGGCAGGACTTGGCTTTTTTTTCCCCCTGTTCTAACTTTTCGCTTTTGAAAAATTCTGTCCTTGTCAGAATAGCTGAACAAACCCTTCCCCAGCCAGCCATTCCAAGAGAATTTGTGTTAATCCAGATTAATGAACATAAAGCAATCTAGATAAACCACATGAAGCCAAAAACACCTTTGAACTTTTTTTTTATCACAATCCCTACCCGAGCACTGTGTGTGGTTTGGGCCTCCCCATACCTCAGCTTCCCCAGAGCCGAGCTCTGCACCAACCCACAACTAAGTCAGCAAATACAAAGATTACCCAGAGCCTGTGGCACTGGCAGCAACCTGGCACGTGGGGCCCAAAAGCAGTTCCAGGTCCAGGGGCATCCAGAG
>NW_020955887.1:330536-333879 GCF_003031625.1 Empidonax traillii
TCCCTACCCGAGCACTGTGTGTGGTTTGGGCCTCCCCATACCTCAGCTTCCCCAGAGCCGAGCTCTGCACCAACCCACAACTAAGTCAGCAAATACAAAGATTACCCAGAGCCTGTGGCACTGGCAGCAACCTGGCACGTGGGGCCCAAAAGCAGTTCCAGGTCCAGGGGCATCCAGAGGGGTGAGATGCCTGGGCTCTGGCCAGGCTGCCTGCCATGAGCCAAACTCCTCCAAGCCTCAGTTTACTCAGCACCAACTCAGCTCCTAAATACACAGATGACAGATTGGTCTGAAATACCTTGAGAACGGGCACTGCCCACAGGTGACTGGACAGGATGGGTAATGGTTTGCTTCAAGTACTTGTCCCCCAGCTCAGACACATGCACTGGGACTGAGGTGGCAACAGCCAGGTCACGCATATGGGATGTCTCAGAAAAGGCCACATACCAGTTCAGGAGGAGGGAATTATCAGATACCATAGTAATTGGTGAAGCATGTGGCACATACACATCTTGACACCCACGCCAGAGCCATCATGGCAGCAGACACTTGTTTTTCCAAAGGACTCCCAACCAAAATCAGACCCAATACCAAGACATCCTCTCACCCGGACAAGGTGGACAACACCCTTTCACATGCCTGCCAGGAGCTCCTCAGGATCCAGCTGTCTGCCCAGCACATACTCCCACCACCATCCAGCACAGAAACAATCCAAACCTTGTCTGGTGCCCCAGGAGCTCCTGAAAAAATAGCTTTCCTGGCTGATGGGGCAGAGGAAAACTCATGGCTCTCCCCTCCACACCCTCCCAAAACACCTGCTAACACTTTCTGCCTTCTGTCCCCATTGCCTTCCTCCTTGAAGGCCGATTTCCAACAGCCACAGCTTTAGCTTGTATGCTCCAAATTCCCTCCCTTTTTGGAAGCAGGGGCTGTGACACCACCTTGGCTCTGCCTCTCCTCTTTGGCCTGGGTTTGCTATTTTGCAGAAAACCCTCTGTGGCTGCTCAGCAGGGTGGCTCACAGCTTGGGGCACTGTGCTTCACTCCCAGGTGATTTGGATTGGGGTACACCAGGAAGTTTGCTCTCGGCTGCCTCTGGCAGTGTGTGGGTGTGCAAACAGTGACCAATTTCACTGCTGGTTCAACTCCTTTAAATGGGGACTTTCATATTTGTCAGGCTTGGAAAAACATCACCATCTTTTAAACAAAAAATCCATTTCCCCTTCCATGGGGAAGGTGTTTCTGTTTGCACTGGCAGGCCCTTCCCTGCTGCTGCGCCCAGCACAGTCGTGCTGGTGGGGCTGCAAAAATGTGGCTGTTCCACTGTGGTGGAACTACGGTGAGTTCCTCCTGTGGTGAGGATGCCCCCGCCGTGGAGCTCTCTCTGCTTCTGCTGGGAAAATGGGAGCCTTCTAAGAAAACTGAGCCCTCTGCACCAGGCTGGGTTTGATTTCTTAGGGAAATTGCTTCAAAAAGAGCAGATGATCTGCATGGGGTCTCCACAGCCCCCTCATCAATACTATTTTTGGTACAGATTTACAGCTCAAATGGTCCTTTTCCAATGTGATCATCAGGTTACAAATATCTGAGATGATAAAAGGGCAAATTGGAAATCTCCCTATGGAGTTTGCTGCCTGACACTCAAGTGCTCACCCTGAAAGACTCAAAATCCCAATTTCCCCTGTTGGGATTTCAGCTAGATGGTTTGGTTAAAATAAAGGAGATTAGAATAATCAGAGAAATGGATGGAGCTCATTAAAACACTAGATTAGAGGAACCCATCCTGCCTATTACCAGTGCTCCTGAGGTCTTCTGCCTTTCTGGCAAGTTGAAGCCACTCAGTAATTAAGATTGCTTTGCAGAAATCTGCAGGAAATGCATTAAAAATACATACTGCTATTACAATTCTTCATGTCACCAGTCACTTGGGAGAGGAAACTAATGAAGGGAAAATGCATATATATTTAAATATTTACAATTGCCTCCCTTGGGATCAATATTTACAGGCTGGGAGCAGTGGGTCCTGCCCTGAAACACAGACGAGAACAAACTGAAGTCCCCTCAAGAGCTGTGCTGTTTTATTCTCTGTAAATGCTTTTCCCCATCCCCACCTCCCTCACGTGAAGCTAAGGATCAGAAAAGGGCAGAAGATGGGTCTGGCACTGCACAAAGCTGAACAGGGAGCAGCGGGGGAAATTCCTGGGCAGGATTTGGGCCAAGCGGGTCCCATGATGAGCGTTACTGGTTTGGTTTCTCACGACCAGTTGCTTTCCTGCTCACAAGCCATTCCTGTGGCCTGCCTGGAGACTCCGTAACCGCCCAGCACCAGCCCCAGCTGCACAGGTCCTGAGGAAATAAATAAAAAAGGAAGTTCTGGGAGGGAGAAGAAAGGCAATTTGTTTACTGGCACACAAGGAGCCTCTTCCCAGATTTTGTGGTTTTGCCCCTCGGAAGATTTAATCCCGGTGAAGTACAGGGGAGGTGACAGCAGGTGGCCGGAGTCGGGCCTTCCCCCTGGGCCCGCTGGAAAGGAAAATGGACAAGCCCAGATGGATTTGGGGGAGGCAGGGAGGGAGGGGGGGAGGATGCTGCGGCGGCTGCACGGCCGGCAGCGCTCCCTGCAGCCTCCCGGCTGCTCCCGCCGCAGTTCCGGGATGAAGATCCTGCGGCGGCACGGCCGGGATGGCGAGGAAGGGGCGGCTGGGATGGGATGGGATGGGATGGGATGGGATGGGATGGGATGGGATGGGATGGGATGGCAGGGACGGGAACCTGCGCTGCCCGCGGGTCGCGGCGCCTGGACACGCCTCGCACGGGGGACACCGCCCCCTCGCTCCCCCCCCCGCCTGCAATGGGAGCGTCCCGCCGCGCCGCCTCCGGACAGCGCCCGGCGCGGCCCATTCGCGGGGCAGGGGGGCGGTGCGGAGTCCGGGGATGGCGGGTTCGCGGCCTGGCGGGGGCGGGCGCGGGGCCCGGGGCGGTGAGAGTCGGTGGGACTCGGTGTGACTGACTCGGTGTGACTGACTCGGTGTGACTCGGTGTCCCTCGGTGTCCCCGGGGCGGGGCCCGGTGTTACCCGGTGAGGCGGCGCGGTCGCCGCTCCCGGCCGGCACTAGGGGTCAGCCCCGCGCCGGGGATCGCGGGACGAGGCGGGGGCGGTGGAGGAGTGAACCCTCACACCCACAGCAGGTCCCCTCACACCCAGAGCAGGTCCCCTCACACCCACAGCAGGTCCCCTCACACCCAGAGCAGGTCCCCTCACACCCAGAGCAGGTCCCCTCACACCCACAGCAATTCCCCTCACACCCACAGCAGGTCCCCTCACACCCACAGCAGGTCCCCTC
>NW_020955887.1:334464-336513 GCF_003031625.1 Empidonax traillii
TCACACCCACAGCAATTCCCCTCACTCCCACAGCAGGTCCCCTCACTCCCACAGCAGGTCCCCTCACACCCACAGCAGGTCCCCTCACACCCACAGCAGGTCCCCTCACTGACCCCTGTGCATGAAATTGTCATCAGAGCAACATCGGACTGCCAGGGATCAGCTTCTTCCACACAGGTCTCTGTGTGTGTATATACATATCTATCTATAGATGTCTATATCTACATAGGCTTGGCTTCTGTCACGTAACAGAAAACGTGTGAGAACGGAGAAGGAGGTGGTTCGGGTGTGACATCAGAAATAACAAGAAAATAAGATAGCGCCTGAAATAAGTCAAAGAAGGTGGAGCCTGTGTTATTTATTCGTTGCTTCATGATGTACTAAGAAGTTCTTAAATCTGGTGAGTGTCAGGTATGACTCACTAATAAGGAAAGATTTAGAGGCTCCAGCTGTGTAAGCTGTGACTATGACAAGAACAAAGCACACTCTGCAGCTCCCTCCGAGGTGTCAGCGTTTTAGCTGAAGAGCTGTTTAAGTGCCTGACACACTCTCACTGCAAAAACAAGCACTAGCTAGAAAAATGTTCTATTGGTCTTCTCTGAAGGCTTGGAGAGTTTCCCTGGAAAGTGCCGTGCTTCTCTCACAGGAGATTTCTGTGCAAAGGTTGATTGACCAATAATTTTTTGTTTTCATACTTTTACTCCCTGGAGGGCAGTGGATCCATTCCTTCCTCAGCCTTTTAATTTTCTTTGATGGACATAATTCTCAAAAAGATTTCCCCAAAGGCCCTTCCCCATTCAGGAAATGCTGCTGGAAGTTGGGTGCAGATTTGGAAGTGTGATCCACCACAAACGGCAAGAGTCCAGGAATTCTCAGGAAGGTACTTCTCCCAGACGCAGGCTGAATTGTTTTCATCGCATTCTCCGGGTACCAGGCAGGAGTGGAATCCATTCTTCAGTTCCTCAGATCCTGCCTCGGCTTGTAAAAGTCCACCCAACCAGGGTCAGCGGGAAGTGCCCCTTGGTATGTCAGGATCTGAATAAACCTCTAAACTACAAAAAGTAGTGGCCTTCTTTCCTCAAAAAACCTGCCACCATTTGAGGGGGAAGGCAAGGGGCTCACTGAGCTGCAGTGCAGCGCAGGTGTTAATTCTGCCCTGGGCCTGTGGCCTCTGCTGAGGCGTCGGTCCCAGGTCCCAGCCAGGGCTGTAGCTGTGAGGGATAAAACCCAACAGTCTTTCAAACCACTAAACCAGCTCCATGTAGTTCAGTGCCAGCCTGAAAACCTGACTTGCCAAGTTATTAGAAATGGAACATACAGTATAAATTTAGCAATCCCTGGTGTATTTAGTATTTTACATCAGCCAGATTTTACTCGACATGAAAATCTGAACTTTAACCTGTATTTAAATGTCTAGATTTCTTGCTCTAATTTTACATAATGACATGTCCTAGTTCCTGGCAAGCCCCAGGTCTTCGCTGGGTAAATGCTACAAGCTATGGCTGCTGAAACGGGCCCCTGGAATCACTCGCTGCCATGCTGCAAAAAAGGGATCTCAGTGGTTACTGTGAGTACATTCGGGTCCTGGCAGTCCCCAGGGCACAGTCCTTGCAGACGTATATTAGTGGGGGTAAAAATCAGCTTTTCTCACACACCATCATGTGGAGAACACACCCGCAGTGCCTGCAGACCCTTGTGCTGCCCTCAACAGAGCACCTGGATGCATTTTTACCCATAAATTAGTTTGTCTCAAAATAATAATATTCAATATTTGGGTCATTATGACTAGCTGCAAGAAAGAGCAGCTTCAACCAGAGCAGCTGCTCAGCCCTCAGTGCTACCCCCATGCATGGCCCCAAACCACCCTGGGCTGGCACCCACAGGACAAGAACTGCTCCGACACAGACACCCAAGAGACTTGGGTACAACACTGAGGCCACTGACAACAGCACAAACGTGTGTCTAAGGTTGTTTATTAATTCGGTCTGTTCTAAGTTGTACAATTATGAAAACAACAAAACGACTGCTGGAAGCCCAGGAATATTTACA
>NW_020955888.1:0-144391 GCF_003031625.1 Empidonax traillii
ATCAGTAATAACATTTGAGTAGCATCAAAATATCCCTGAAAACTTTCAAACCTGTGGGTCTTTAGACACTGACAGAAATAAATCAGTTTCCAAAGACATTGCAAGCAAGTGGGTTTGTCTGAGGAGATGGGTGGATTTAGCCACCCTCAGAATCAAGGTCTTTGTGAATCCAGATGGGCAGCAGAAGTATGATGGGCTTGGCTTCAGTTCAGTCCTTAGGTGGGAACCTGCACAGACTCTGCAAGCTGCATCCACATATGCGGATTACTTAAAAGTTGTGGATCCCAATCCTTCAGTTACTGCCACAGTTCAGAGGCAGCTACAATCTGCATTTCCTATCCATAGGCAGCAAGTGTTTCCAGAGCTGCCAGAGTTTGGAGGAGTGATGGCATTCTAAATCAGCAGGACCAGTGCTCAAAGTGTAGGTTTGGTGATGTTGATAACCAAGGTGTCTCAGTCACAGCCCAATAGCAACTGCTCAGTCTGTGCATAAACTTTGTGTCTGGATCTCTTGTTTGTCTGCCAGCTGGTTTGCTTTAACATATGGAAGAAAAGACCCTCAAACCAAAAGCTGGATGAGCAGTCCAGCGGCAATTCTGAGTAGCTATCATTGAAGAAATACCAATGATCTCTTCTTGCCTTTCTGAATTGGACTGGCATGGACCTGAGCATGCAAGAGGCCCTGTTCTTTAAAGTCAATTTGAAAATGGCTGTGAACAATTTGAGCTCTCTCAAAAGCTTTGGAAGTTTCCAATCTGTTCCTCTGGAATATTTCAAGGTAGTACAGCAATAACAGCCCTAAAAAGTTCTCAGGCCAAACAGCTGCTAGTTGTCACATTTCCATATTTTTCAAATGGTTCTGGGGACTATTTATGACCAGTGCTTTGCAGCTTGGCATGGAAAACAGACTTTAATTTGGGAACTACTGCACCTAAGACAAACAGGCATGGGCTAGTTTCTCCATTACTTCAGAATGGAGAAATTACTCCATTATTTCCCGTGGAGCTGAAGAGCTTAACAGGGACAGAAGAGCAACTATCACTGTGGTACCCACACAGATGACTGATACTTTCAAGAGAACGATAACTCGATCTCCCTTACCTCTTAAGAAAGACATGCTGAAACACCAACAATCTGTTTTGCTGGTGATCTAAAACTGACCCCATGTAGGCATAAACAAGGTGTGAGCAGACAATATTAGAGCAAGACTGGAGATTTTTTGCCCTGAAGTTAAAGGTTTTTCTAGTAAGGGTTTTCTTGGTCAGACAAACCCCCCAGTCTCCTTATCTGATGCCTTAGCTGATGATTTTCCAACAGCAAGGCTGCATGACTTCTGAAGGCTGTGCAAGGAGTGCAGCAACCTTGCCCCCAAAACAGGGAAAATGGGAGCACATGAACTCTTCAGGGAAGCTGCGCTTTAAGCACTTTTTAGACACACTTTTCCCCTTGAAGATCACAGGGCATACTGATAAGGATGACCTAAAAAGACACTGCAAATGCTTGACCGGTGACCCCACCAGCTGCAGTCTCTTTCTTTCTGAGGTGTTTGGGTGGCTTAGTAGATCAAAACAGCAGGCACACATTTATTGCTGATCAGCAATTACAATGCACACACACAAAAAAAGTCTGATATTCTTATGCACTAAGGTGCTGTTTGGCAAATCCTGTGCAGCAAAACCTGTCTATATACTGGTTAATTCAATATGGTAATATAATCCTTTTTATCTGATTTTTTTTCAGCGCTTCTTCCCCATGCTCAAACACAGGTGACTTGCATGCACTTGCAGCTTTTTAGATCCTCTGATAAAATGCCACTTCCCCTCCTGGAGGTATATTTGTTACTATCAATGCCTGCCAGCCACAGGGAGAAGCAGCATTTGAGTGGGCTTTGGTGGTTGGTTTTGGGGGGTTTTTTGTTTTTGTTTTTGTTTTTTTTTTTTTAATTAGCTGGAATTTTCTCGTGTTGCTCTCCTGTCACACCACCCAACCTCCTGCTATAATCCAGAATACAGCACAGGCTGCGGGTGGCGCTCCCGCCTCGCCACCACGTTCGTCGCTCAGCGCTGTGAGAAGGAACTCCTGAGCGGGAACAGCCTCGTCACAGATCGCTGGAATTTCACCGCTGAAATAACAGACTGGAACAAAACAGCGTCAGCACAATTACACAGGCGGGGGGGGATAAAAAAAATCCCCCAACAGCTGTCGGTTTTCCTCAGGCTCCGCGGTCCCCGTGAACACACTGACTTCATTCTTGCAGAGCTTTGCTGGCGCTGCCCGGCTGGAGACTGGCCGCAGGGTCTCTTGTCTGAGGGGGGCATTGACTCAAACGAGCTCCACAGAAACCTCTTCAGCTGCGCAAGTGTAGCAGAAATACATAATCCCTGCCCTGTGACTGCCTGGCACAGTTGCCGGTGTAGGTTTGCAAGCTTTGCTTCATGGAACACTCTTGGGAAGGAACTGCGTGCAAAAGGCACAATATGATTGCTCCCATCTCCTATAATTACTCTAATCAGTCAGACCTTTTAGGCAAAAAAGCACTGTGACAGCATCGTTGATAATATCCCCCAAATTATCCCCATATTTTCCAACTGATTAGGTTTGGTGTCCAGCCTTAAGAAAGCAGCCTTAAAACTGACAAATCTCAGCTTTAAATTCAGAATGCCTGATCTTTCTGCTGCCTTATATACAGTCTGGGACATCAACTTTTCAACTTGCCCGTAAAATAAAAAAATAAAAAAATCTATTTGTTCTTTCTAGATTCGCCTTGAACCTGACTCTACCCTCCCTATATTTTGATTTAGGATCAGAGCACCTATATTTTTGGACAGTGGAGTAGGAACCAGTTGCAATTATGGGATATGGTGTGAGCAGTTCCTCCCTTTACTGCAGCCACAAAGTTGTAGTTAGGAATTATGGGCAAGGGATTGGTGGCCTGGGAAACATGAACATTTAGTGATGACCCAAGAACCTTCTACAGTGCTCTAGCAGCCAGTGTTCCCCATTGCTATAAACTGTACCTGACGTTATTAAAACTGTAGATGAGGTGTCTATAAGAAAAAAAAAAGAAAAAAATAGTCAAAAGGGTAATTTTGTTAATATGGTGAACAATGAATCTCTAATATTATAAACATGATAGAAATGAGTATTCACATTTCAGTTAATATATGCTGTTGGGTTTACTTTGAAATCAACAGGCCTGTATGAATCAAGTTAACAGTATGAGTGAATCTGTTCTGTGACCTAATTAAAAAGAGCTAATAATCTGATAAGCGCAGAAGAAGTTTGCAAGGATTTTGTAATCAGTCCATCAATTGCCTTTTTGTTTCCTTTAGTGGCTATTCTAAACTAAAGGTTTTATAGTGTTCAGTTTGACTGTAATTAAAATGCTAGTGTATTTCATGTACCCATTTTAGTATCAGAGCAAAGATGTAAGACTACACAGCAGAATACCTTTTTAAACCAAGGGCCTGATTTCCAAATGTGCTGAAAAATTGATGGGAATTAGAACTTCCTAATGTGAGCAGATGGAGGCTTACCACCTTGGAAAAGCAACCCCTACAGGTTTAAATATCAGATTCATGTGCTGCAAATAGTCACTGGCTAGCTCCATGTGCACATAAATGAATACACACCTTAGAGGCATTTACAAGTGGAAATAACTACAGATTAACCACAGAGGTTGAGGCTTGAAATCCAAGCTGTGTAACTTTATCCCTCATCATTTCTCTCTGCTCATTTTCTATTCTACTTCCTTTCTTTTTTCTTTGTTTACTTTTTTTTTTAAGAAAGCCAGAAGTGTTTTCGTTACGTGCATGAAATTCATCAAGAAAAGGGTTTCTCTCAGATTACTGCTGTATTTTCTCTTCCTTGCAAACATTACCACTGACAGCTTTAAATTTTTTTCTTTTTAACATTCAAAAATGCAAACTTGTCTGAAGCATGATACTTACAAGGCCTCAGCAGAAAGTCACCATCTCCAGTAGAAGTCACCATCTTTCCTAGTAGGTCCTGGCACCGCACCAGTCATGTCAGAGGCCTTCAGCCGGACAGACCTTCTGCAGCAGATGTAGCTCTGGAGCTCTCAGGTTGCCGAGAGGACCTGATGCTGCTCCATGAAGCTGGATCTGACAGTCATCCCTTCTGCAGAAGGTGATGACAACAGCCCTGGGACAGCTATTCTCTGTTGTTCATCTTTAAAAGGGAATATTGAAATGCTACTCAGATCTGACCATTGTAGGGGGTTAAAGTGGACACCGGCATCCATAGGGCTCCTGGACGGTCCTCACCCAGTTGGCTTTCTCCCCTGGTCACCTGGCTGCCGGAGCGCTGTCACATCCGAGGATCACGTACATCTGCAGCCACAGTCCCTTCTGCTCGACCCTAACCCTTTGATATCCCCAGTGGGATATGTGGCCAGTGGAGAATGAAGATTAACAGTAGATTATCCTTGTCTAAATAAAGTCACATTGCCACTGAGTGCTGTCATTCTGGACATGCTGGAACTTCAGTGCCAGCTGGAGTCAAAGACAGCCACAAATGGTATCACTGATGTATTTTTCTCAATCTCTTTAGCGGCAGAGCGCAGGCCACAGTTCGCTTTCACTTGGAGAGGTGCCCAGTGCACTTGGAATTGGCTGCCCCAGGGGTGGGAACACAGCCCTACCATCTGCCATGGTCCAATCAAGACTGCACTGGAACAGGGTGAAGCTCCAGAATACCTGCAGTACATCGATGATATCGTCATGAGAGGCAATACAGCAGCAGAAGTTTTTGAGAAAGGGAACGGTCCAAATCCTTCTGAAAGCTAACTTTGCCATAAAAGGGAGGGCTGCATCTCCCTGCCACACTGCAAGCATGGATGTAGTGCCACGAGTGGGAGCCTGTGGGTTGGTCTGCTTTGGCACGCATCTGATGTGCTGACAGCTCACCTCCCCCCAAAAAAATCCAAAACCAAAACCGCAGGTTCTTTTCCCACCCAGTGGCTATTCCCTTTTCAGAGCTGCTCATGGCAGGGGACTCACAGTCTACAAAAATGGCTGCTGCTCTTTCTGGCAAGAGCTGAACAAGTTCCATGCAAGATTTCAAATGTTGCCCGCTGTTAACACTCACAAAATAACCCGTAATGTCAGGAGAGACCCATTGGTCTGGGAGCCTACTGAACCACACAGCTCGAAATTTGTCCACAAACACCCCTCAGCAGCAACTGTCTTCACTGATCGTGTAGCTAAAGTGTTGGGGGTTGCCTAGCATGACATGCTGGATCAGAAACCCATGCCCTGGCAGTGCACTGACATGTCCTGGTGGTTCTTCTACTGACAGAGGAGAATTGTGCCTGTGCAGATCAGCTAGCAGCCTCCTGAAGCACCACGTGGAGTTCTTGACTGCCTGCTGTTGGGGTTGAGTCAGTGGTAACATCCCATGTCACCTATTGGGTGCCATGTTGTGGCTATGGCCGCATCTTTGAATTATTCTGTGCCTCAGGTCTCCAGTCCAGCCTTATCAGGCAGCACCAAATCAAGCAACAGGACAAAAAGCAAGAAAGAAAATAAAAAGCCCTCCAATCATCAGGTTATTTTGGCCAGCTCCAATCAGACTCAGTGCCTGCTTAGTGCCTTTTGGGAAGACTGGAGGAGCATATGACCCCCAGCACAGCAACACGAAAAGCCCCTGGCACTCTGCAGCCACTGCAGGCACTGTCAATGTCCCTGTCCCTGGCACCCCCACCAAGGGACCAGTCACCATCTTCCCGCTCAACTTTTTGCTGCAACTCTCCTTTGGCTGTTTAATGATGGAAACAAACCCAGCAACAAACTCACCTGTCCCCTCACCTCCAGTACAGCCTCAGCTGCAGGTGACAGCAGCTTGAGTGTTCTGACCTGTATAGGGCTAAAGGAGACCATGAAGGCTCCTTGGACCAGCTCGTGGGCAAGGAATGGGTTTGGCCACGTGGCTTGAGCCCAAGGGTGTCGGAGCTACAACATTGTGTTGCCGCAGGTCTGGTGCTTCCAGCAAAGGAGGGAGATGCAGAGAACTCATTTTACCAAGCTTAAAAATACAGTGTGGGTGAGAGAAGGATCCTGTCCTTTTAGATTTACCTCTTCCTACACGTAGCTTATATTGCACATGAACAGTGGTAAAGCCCCTTATGTCAGCATGGCTAATCTTTCAAAACAAACAAGAGACAACCACCAAACCAAAATCAGGAACCTAGCATTTTGCCTCCTTCAGAGCATTAGCAAGGCCTGAATTAAGGCAGCTGAATTAAGGCACAAGCTTGCTCTGTCCCCATATAAGCCATCAGGAAGCCAAGCCATCCTTTTGGGCATCTCCTCCTGGCCTGCAAGGTACCACAGAGCCATCCATGCCTTTGGACTTAGCTACCCAGTTCTGCTAAAAAACAACTTAGCACAAAGCAGATTCTTAGCATGCTTTCAGCCTAGCTGTTTTTATCCTGGTTTTCTATCAGGAAAAAACTAGTAGGCTTTCTGCCAGGGTGCAAGGAACTAGTCAAAGATAAGGATGACCTGACTGTAGGTTTAAGGGAAAATGATTTCTCAGGTTGCCAACCCACTTGTGTTCTCTTGTTTCAGCTAGCTTGTCACCAAAACGCCTTCCTGGGGTCGGGGGGCAGCACTGGTTGGTGGTGCAAAGGGCAGGACCTCCTCTATTGATCCAGTTTGAAATCATTAACTTACACAGCACAGGCAGAGGCACATAGGTACCCAAACCCTGCCATCTCTATGCCATGCTCTTACATCTCCCTTGCGGTCCCTGGGCAGGCTCAGGTATCGCTCCTGTTCCCTGTCCTCACCATAAATTGCTTACATGTTGCCTACAAAAACTTCTAAGGGGAGCCACCCCAAACCCGC
Source organism: Empidonax traillii (assembly GCF_003031625.1). Classification (NCBI taxonomy): domain Eukaryota; kingdom Metazoa; phylum Chordata; class Aves; order Passeriformes; family Tyrannidae; genus Empidonax; species Empidonax traillii. The sequence continues at coordinate 6,870 of NW_020955888.1, forward strand.
CCCTTATCTGAACACCGACAGCCCCTCCCACCCTGCAGCCCCCCAAGGGTATGTCCTGTGGTAGTGGTGCACCCTACTCTTTGCTGCTTAACTAGTAACTGCATGGCTTGGGAACCCAAATTTCCACTAAGATGTCACAGTGCAGGGGGGGTGGGGGGGCTTTGCTTACAGGAAAACATTATAACAGAGAAAACTAAAGCTTCTTATGCTTCTAGGAGCATCCCAAACTGTTCAAAGCTGCAGCAGCTGCATACACAAGTATCCCCTTAAGTTCATCAGATGTTTGCCTTAATCCCTTAGGAATTGTTCTGTGCTAGTACGAGGTAAGAATGACCAAGCCCCAGAAGGTAGCTTAGCATCCAGTTCACGCTTTCTAAAATGGCCAGGCTGGCAGAGAGATGAAATGTCACCCTTGCAGGTTATCCTGGGCTCCACAGCTCTCAACATATTTTCAGTATCTATACAGACAGTACTGCAGCCACAGGGATGATGAGTGAAAAATTTTTATAAACCTCTTGCTAATTCCCCAAGTGACACAGCACCAGAGATCCTTCTGGAATGCAGAAGATATTGCCTCCTCATTACCTCTGAAACTGAAATTTAAATTCCTCAGCTTCCATCAAGTTGCATTCCTTCCCACATGGCAGGGAATATTGCCTTTCACGCCCATTGGGTCCATCTTCCAAAATCACCAGCAGGTTCAGCATTCCACTGCAACCTCATCTGTATGAATGCAACTCCCACCTTGTGCCCTGCCCTCACTGAAATGGAAACAGTACATTGAAAAGGAAAAAGAATGGACTTCTGGAGCCACTGTCCCTGTCTGCAGCCAAGCCTGTGTGTGCACACACCTGGCATCTCTGCACTGGCTACCCCACACCCACCTGGCCTGGCTGGAGGTCTTCAGGAGTTCCACCAATGATGCTCCCACTGCTCCTGCCTCTGTTAACAATGGCTTCCACAGCCATTAATAAGTGGAAGATAGAAGCTGCGGGTTCCTTAATAAAGTTTATTTAATCATAACTATGCTTAGGAAAATACACTTGGAAAGGTTAATATAATGCAATTTAGTTTATACTACATTTTGGACAAAAGACTTCTTATACATGATTTAGGTAAAAACAGGATGTATGATCTGGCTCGTTTTACATCTATTACAAACGTAGAAAAGACTGTCATGCACTACAGTAGAGAGCATGAAAAAAAAATTACCTTTGGTTTATTTCAGAGAATACAAGTATTGCACTGTAAAAGCATCAAACATGGTGCAACTAAACATCATAAACATGTTTCCATGCCAGCTTACAAAAGTTTGTTAGCTAGTGTATTTTTAGAGGGGGAAAAAATTTATGTACACATAAAACAATTCCATTAGCTATTCGGATTCTGTTAATATCGTATGCATGCCACTTATCTACCCAACTGACATTCAAGAAAACTCTTGAATTTGATTTAATACCTTTCAGCTACATTAAATCTGTTGAAATCAATGACATTATCATACCTTAACTGGCCTGTCAGCTGTTAAACATTCTTCTTCTTTAAATTACTAAAGTTCCAGCCTAGATCATCAAAATCCAGAAATAGCAATTACAATACCATGGATTATAAGTGCCTAGCTACCTATTTCTTGGCTGTTTCCCAGGGCAGTTACTTTGAGTGTACAGATTCATATAGCAAAAGCCCAAAACACCACATTATTCAACTGAGGGCTGGCAGTGTAGGAGTATCAGTGTGCTAATCCTTCCAACCACGTATTGGAGGTTAAACACTCATGAAGATACTATTGTCAAAAAACCACAAAAACTCTAGCATTGGCAAAACCAACACAAAATAATTTAAGAATATTGAAAAAAAGACCAAGGAAAAAAGAAAGCGTTGTTTAAAGGGAGATACAGCAATGTAAGACCACCATATATGGTGAGCTACCTGACCTGCACTCCTTCTCAAATACTCAACATTAGCAGTGCTTAACATTTTAGATACACATAATGCATTACATCCTTGCCTCTTTACTGTAACATAATCCCAAAACTTGCAGAGAATTCCAACACAGTTCTGCACCAACATTAGGTATTTCAGGACATTGTTGATGGGTCTCAGATATAAAGAATCAACTTTTCTTCTTAACATGTTAATAATAATTTATTTTCAGTTTGTCATCCTGTGGTAAGAAACACTGCCAAAGAGGAGCCAACTGTTGTCTTCAAAGAGTTCTTGTCAGATCAAGCACTGAAACCTTGACCACTTCACAGAAATGTGCAGCACAGTATTTCAGAGAACCACCTTTGTTCTTATCTCACAGAGAGAGATTTAGAGTCAGTCAACAGCAACATTTTCATTTAAAAACAAACCAGAAAAAAAATTATCAGGCCAGTCCACGAGTTTATCTGAACATAGCTAAAGTCCTTGAAGTCTCTCAGAAGATGGCAGAGGCTCTTCGCAAGGATATGAAGGGAGCTACACCTCTACACGGTACTGGAATTCCCAGTATCTACTCACATCGCTCACAAATGGTGGCAACATTTATATATAAAGAAACACTATTATGAAGAAAAAAAATACATCTAAGACTATTACAACTGGTAGTTTAGGAAAAAAATTCAACTAGGTTTATTTTCTTAAGGTTTAACATAAATATAGTTGCAACTTGATCTTGAGTTGACAATGATTGTCGCAGCCAAGGTAAGCACTGAACACTATCTATGCAAACAAAAACTCACTATACATTATACAAGTTATTTCTGCCGTGAGGGATGCCTTCCCTCTCAAATCTTTGGCCTCCTATTACCAATCTCTCCCAAAAGCAGAAGCAACGTAGCATTGTTGCTCTCTATTCATTCAAGGCAGTGGGTTTCTTTGGAGGGGAAGATGCTGCGGGAACACCCAGTGAACAATGGGGTTTATTTCAGAACTTAAACACTGAGAGTTATTTGCTACAAAGTGCTCTGACAAACACTGTCTGAGCTCTTCAACTCCACTCTCCAAATAACACCCACCTCCAAATTTGCTTTTTTGGAGCTGACAATGAGAGAAGCTGCCCAACTGCTCCCACTGGAAAGGCAGCGAATAACCATCGGAAGAGTGCACAGATTCTCTGCTTCTTCCCACAGGCTTTGCTTCCCTGCTGGTTTGGATTTTGTTTACACTTTACCACGGGTTGGCTACAAGCAGTAAGTATGCAATCTCTCTTGTGTGTGTGTGCTAGAAATGAAATCTGTTTAGACTTAAAAACTCCCAGTATGATGTGTAGACCTGAGATGGCAATCTGATCACTTTACACATTTCTCCCTGCATGGAAGCAGGAGGATGATTTTATTAAATGCAACTTGAATGAATAAGGAGCAGAAATCCCTAGTTTTTTAATGTCAGGTTTGTTGCTTACCAGTTGATTTATCTGTATTTGCTTGATGGGGTTTTTCTGTGTATGAGATGCTAGATTATATCACTGCTACTATTTTAGTTTTTTTAAGCTCATGATGTTTGTCTGCTGTCCACCATAGAAATTAATAGGAAAGGGGAAAAAAAATCATCTGGATGTGCAAAACTCTTTCTACTGAGAGTGATTATTTTCCTGTCCAAATTATTAATCAGAATTTATTACTCTGTATGTGTATTCAAAATACAGGTGGCATTTCCATGATAGAATAAATTCCGTAAGAAAGTGTTTTGAAATTGCATTGGTACACCTTTGCTCAAGGGCTATACGATTTTAAAACCAGTTAAAAATATATAGCCAAGCAGATCAGAATTTCAGCAACTTCATACACAACTAATCACAACCCAGGAAAACAAGAAAAATCTGCAGTAAGAAGCACCACAGGAAACTGCCACAGAAAATTGTCCCATGGTAAGCAACAAGTCTGAATGTTTCCAAATAAAAAAACCTTACATACAAAACCAAACATGCATATATAAAGTGTACATGTTCTGCACAAGCACTATTCCTAAAGGATTAAACTGCATAGGTAAAAATCAAAAACAATGTGCAACATTTTTAAGCCCTTAAAGCACAATCAAAAAAAAAAAAAAAGCAGAAAGTAAAAATAACAAACTTGCTCCCCCACAACAAAGCCAATTACATATCAGTGATTAAGATATTAATCAAGACAGAGGTTCTCCAATTGAAAGTTGGAAGGACTACTCTCAAATTTTGGCTCATCATTCATGCTTAGGGGATCCGAAATGTACGTTCATAATTGTAATTAGCTTAAACAGTTATGTTCATCACTAGCCAACTTTGATTTCTTTTACAAAGTGCTCTTTATGTAATAGAAGCTATATTCCTGGTAGAAAAAAACATCAAGTAGTTTAACACTTTGAACATCAAGACACATCGAAAAGAGCTAAAAAAATGGGGAAGAGGGGACAGAGAGTTGGCTGCTAGAACAAAAAACAGCTAATGCCAGTGGCTCTATAAACACCAAACTTGTGTATTGCCAGCTCCAGTCTTGTTCCTAAAACTCAGTTTATAAAAGAACTGCATATACTAATAGACTAGAAGCTAACACTGAATTTACAGGACACAACCTCATACATCCTACCTGCCTTCTCTAATTAAGAGATCCAATAGTTAATGAGTTCACCATTACACACAAAGTTTTCAAAAATATTTTCAACTTAGGAAAAAAAAAACCAACAATGCAGATACTAAAGGAAACCGTGCTTAAAAAAAAAAAAATCTACAATATCTGTACATAAGCTGTGTAAGATCTTCCAAAAGAAGATTCTCCAAACAACCGCTATTTCTATTCCTGCCCTTTTGCTGCCTTCTCAAGATAATACACATTAACTAGGTGCCGGTTGAGGTGCTTGCTGTATTCACCCTCCTTTTTAAATGAGCGGTCACAAAAAATGCACACATAGTTCTCCCTGGCCACTGTGGTGTCTGGAGCTCCTTGTGATGTCTTTGGACTTGTTTCCTCTTGTACAGAGCGAGCACCATTTAACCCCGAGTCATCACTTCCTTCTGATATGTTGTCACTTATGTCACTGCCTTCATGGCTGTGGATGCCCTCATCCTCATCCATTTCCTGAGATTCATTCACTGCTGTGTTATCCCGAGATAAGGCCAGAGCTACTTTAGGGCTCTGTGTACACCCTTCTGGGGGCACGGGTGCTGGCACAGCATCTCCTGTTGGCTCTGTTGCTGGCAGGCATGTCTTGCTCAGGTCCATCGGGTCTGAGCTGCTCACAGTTTCTGCCACAACGGATTCTTCTGGCTCCTTCTCAGGTGCCATATCCGGTACCACATCCATGAGCACATCCAAGCTTTTTTCAGAAGACACTGCATGGGAAGATTCCTCAGAACAAGTGTCTTCCCCTCTGTCCACCTGTCTCTCCTCCTCTTTTGCACTAATAGTGTCTTCGCTCTCTCCTGCTGCAGCAGGCATTTCTTGGTCCTCCACCTCAGCTTCTGTGTTTGCATCCTGAACTGGCAGACAAAGCTGCTCTGGATCTTGGACGCAGTCTCCTTTGGGATCAGTGCTCTCCCCCTTGAGAGCATGACCACCATTGTTGTTTAATGCCACTGCCACTGTGTCGGTGGGATCTTGCTCCTTCTGGTTACTGCCCTCGGTGTCTGGCTTCACACATCTACCTTCCTCTGTGATAGGATGCTCCTCTGGCATCTCCTTTTCCTTGATCTTTTCCTGATCGACTTTACTGCTTTTTTTACCATGCTTAATTTTCAGAGATTTCTTTTTTCTATTTTTCTTGAGGCAAAAAGTTTGCTTTTTAGGCTCCTCCTCTGGTACAATATCACTTTTTTGAGCTTCCTGGCAGTCTCTGGGTTTAGCTTCCACTTTCTTTTTCTTTTTCGTTACTACTGAGGTATCATTTGCAGGCTCTTGCTTTGAGGAAGTTGCTTCAGTCTCTGCCTTTCTTTTGACCTTCTTTGTTTTACACGTTTTCTCAGTACTTTTCTCAGTTTTAATATCCATCTGCTTGTTTTCTGCAGCTGATTTCCTACTTCTGGTTGTCACCTGACCTGCAGAAACATTGCTTGTTGATTTCTTTTCCTTTGCCGAGTTATCTTTTTTCTCCACCTTCACAGTTTTCTCAGTTTTCTTTGCAGTTGCATCCCCTTTTGTTGGTTCCTTCTCCACTTTGTCATTAACGCTCTCAGAAAAGTCAGCTTCGCTCTTTTTAGTCCGTAGCTTCACCTTTGAAACATCCATGGTGATGTCAGCACAATCGGGATGCCTGGATTTGATGTGATACTGCAGGTTACATTTTTTAGACGCTGCATAATCACAAACAGGACAGAGGAACTGGCGCGGATTGACGTGGAGCTCAACGTGCTTTTTGAAATTGCTGCGGTCAGCCGTTTTGTAGTTACAGTGCGGGCAAATCAGAGGCTTTGGCCCATTGTGAACTTGCCTTGCATGACGAGTTACTTCATGCTGGTTTGAGGCCACATAGCTGCACTGATCACATTTGAATGGCTTCTCACCTAGGGAAGGAAGGACGGAAGGGAACGATGGTGATTATTTAAGTATGGGGGTTGGGGAGCATTCGTTTCCTACTAATACAGATAAAGAAATATGAAACTCAAAAAGGATTAAAAAAAATTATCCATGCGCCTTTAAAATTAAGCAAAGTCAACATAAGAAATCCACAAGTCACAAACACATTCACAGGACACTAAGAACAAAATACAAGAAAAGAAAGAAGGGGGGAGGGTTGGGAGGAAGGGGATCCAAAACCAAACAAGCAGTAACAACGTTACAGGTTCTGGCTAGGCATACATACCGGCAGAGATCTCTCTACAGTAATATTAGCAAATGGAATCCATACCCAACTGGTCCATTGAATGCATTGTAGAAAAATGGAAATGTAACATTTGATGAATAGCAGTTTCACACAAACGTTTCAAAAAAAGTCCAACTTTACACAGATTTAGCATATTTCATGTTTGCATTGAAAAGGAAATGAGGGAAAAGAAGCTAGCAAAAACCTAAGCACATGAAAGGGGTGCCCAGATGATCTTTAACTCTGAAAAAGTTCAAGTTCACTGTTTTGGTGTCTCAAACACATGATGCATTGGCTGCAGGTTACTCCTGGCAAGCTAACCAAATGCAGCCATCATCTTACTACTGAAATCTGCATTTACAGTTGTGCAACAGCTCTTGTAGAAGTGTTCTGCTTAGTGCATGCCGCTGCAGCAGAAGTGGCTTTCCACTTACACAACAAATAGGAAAAACACTTCTAGTGCAACAACTCAAGTTCAGAAATAGTCTGAGAGCATTTGTGAATTCAGCTGAGGAATCTGGGATGCTCCTGAGCTCTGAACCAGCATCTCAAAACTGACCTGCAGAACTCATGCCTGCCACTTCTTCAGTAAGTTGAAAATGCACTCCAGTCCCTTCTGCTCCCAGTACAATAGTGCTTCTCCCACCCCTGCAACCCACTGCTCTGGCACTGCCCATACTCAAGCTGGTCCTCCAGAGCATGACTCAGGAAGCAGATAGCCTACCTGTGGTGCTTGTCCCTGTGTTAACCACATGGCTGATCTGCAACACCCTCAAAAACTCTAGAAAAGGCTGTGCTGCCTCCTTGGCAGGAAGGATGACGACACTTGTTTAAGAGTCCAGATCACTTCATGTCTGCCTAGAGCATCTCTTTATTATTTAAGTAAGACCTGGTTTGTTTCTCTCCCTCCCCACTTTACATCCTTCCTTTTTCCCTCTCACTTCCTGGTGACATTTTCCACAAGTTTAAACTTGATGTGCTTGTTGCTCATCCTGCATCCAAGTATGGAGCCTTACCACCTACACTTCAAGGCACAGTTACACGCAGTGAGGACAAGAACAACCTGTGTCTTATATACCCATGAACAAGCTGTTCTAAGTACACAGACTGCTCAGAGGTAGTTGCAACAAGGTAGCTCAAAGACAGTGTTTGAAAACTTTGTCCATCACCTCTAAATCCAGGGGGTTTACTGCACAAGTGAAAAGGACATGTACCAACATGGCTAAAACAACAGCTGCGAATTAGGGTCTAAACCACTGTCATTCGCTGTCTGAGACAGAAGAAAGCTATGGCACCAGTTCGCCTTAAAAGGCCAGCCTGTGAACTGCAGGAGTACAGAAACTGCCACAGAAAAGGTTCAGCTGCCTGGGCAATGCAGCAAAACACAAAACAGAATTTAGAAGAGCTAGTAATACAACATCCCTGATAGCAAAAATCATGCCCTCCCTCCCAGACCTTTGAGGCAAAGGTCCCAGGCAGATCCCACTCCTTATCTCCTTCAGATTTGAGACTTCCTTGCATAGAACAACAGGAGTGTAATACGTTCATGAAATGGTTTCCAGGTTCAGTATTGACCAAACTGTCTGCAAATTTGGTCTGGCTGAACCAGAGTTTCAGCCAAAAATGCTTTTTGTTTCTGGAAGCAGAACACTGCATTCACAAAATTCTCAAACCAAAACACTGACATGTCATTTTAAAGTTGACTATTTTCAATGGCTCCAAGCCCCCCACTCCACTACAGTTAAAATTGCCTGCATCCTGGTTTCAATTCAAAGCCACATCTATAGTAATTGAAACAATTACTGTTTAGGAGATCTTCACTCCTGTTTGCTAGCATTAGGAATTCACCTAGGTCTGGTCAATTCACATTTCAGCAAACCAAAAGCACAGGCTAAGATCTACCTGAACTCCCCTGCAAGAGTGATAAACAACAACTGTGCTTGTGTCTATGGTGTTCCAACTCAGAAAAATGCTGCAAGAAAATTAGAACACATGTTTGTAACATCACCAGTAATGGGAAATAAAGGCTAGTGAAAATTGCTAATTTGGCTTTTAGTGCCAAAAAATTGAGTCACTTGTGAACAACCTCTGAGTTTGCTTTTTCTCCTCTGTGTCTCCTTGACATAAGCAGACACTAATTTACATCACCCTCAGAACCCCGGATGAGATGAAATCCCAGACATCACAGAGAGGTTTCTCAGCTACTCAAAATTTTCCCAGCTTCACTGATTTGAACTCAGCTATGGAAGCAGACAGAAGACAAGAATTTGTTCCTATAGCATCACTAAGCTGTATTTATTACTAGGTTACTAGGACTATTAGAGTAGCCCTATGAACCTCAGAACACATCTTGGAAAGTAAAAGGGAAAGAAAAAGATATATTCCTGTTATCACTTTTATTAATGACTTAGCATCTCCTTAGCAAGTAGAGACAACCTTCCCCATTAAAAGAGGAGCTAAAACTCTGGCTGTACTGAATGAGATGGCACCTCACACAGAACTGGGCACCTTGCTCTAGGTGAACCAGGTGACCTCCAGAGGTCCTTTCCAACTTCAACCATGCTGTGATACTGCGAACCACCCCCTCTTCCTCAGTCCCGCTGCTGCCGCGCCTTACCAACCTGAGTGGGTGCGCATGTGCCTGGTTAAATGGGTCTTCTGAGAGCTGGAGTAGGGACACATAGCACATTGATAGGGTCGCTCTCCTGCAAAAACAAATGGCAAATTAGTTGCTGAAACACAGCAGATTCCCAAACCTGGTTACCAAGCCACACAGGTGAGGCTGTCAGAGACCTTCAAGTTGTATTTGAGGGCACGTTCTCTCTCAGCAAAGGGACACAGTGAGAACTGTATGCCCGAGCTGGACCAGTACAATGTGTCATGCCCTATGAACGAGAATAATAAAAGGGCAGAATATGAGAGAGGCACATCCTAATGTCCATCTGGGGTCGGCAATGACCTTGGGCAAAAGGTGATGAGGACAGACACCTTAAGAAGCCTTAAGCCACCAGATCTGACTTTCCTACAGGATTTTCTCCCAACACTCAGAAGATGAACAAAAGATACAGATCCTGTAAGAAACCAGGTATGTTCTTGCTTCACATAACACCTTACCTGAAACCTCAGTGTTTAATTTGGATTAAGAAGGGGCATAACCATCCGTTCAGCGAGGACGTGCATTTCCCAGAACACACGCGCAGATAGAGACCAGGTCTCTACTTTCGAAGTTTTACTGGCAGAGTGAAACTAGCTTGCAGCATGGAAAAGCATGATGTCCTGCTCAGTGAAACTATGCTGTTGGCAAAAGCTACCAGAAGTGTAGCAGCAACATTTATTCTGAAGGCTCAAAACCATCTCCCTGAAGAGAGTTATTAGTTTTGGAGAACGAATGGAAACTAATCTGTCATAAATCATATCTCCACAAGAGAGTATTAGCTTGTAATTGTAGCTAAAAAATATATTAGTACAATACTTGAAAATCCTTTTCAAGTGAAGACAAGTTCCAAACAAAGGCAGACAGTTTTAGAATTAACATCTGTTAGGCAGGTCCAGATAAGTAATAGGGCTGTTTGCCCCAATCTACTAGTACAGCCCAGAGATCTAGGCGGCCTCATCTCCACTAGAAGTTGTAAAAACACTTTTTAGTCTCAGGTGGTCACTCTCAACAAGGAGAGAGGAGGGAAACTGAAAAGGGAAAAGGAAGTTACTTGGTTGTAATATTTATTCCAGTCCTAGTCAGAATTACACTACAGCATTTTGCTAGATTTGCTATATATGAAGCATACAACCAAGGTGCTCTACCAATCATGGAGACCTGGACACCAGCAAAAGCCCTGCACACAAACTGGGTGTTCACTTACAGAGGTATAGCTCTATCTGCAGCAGTAAAGACCTGCATCTGCCAGTATGTGATGTGAGGCTCCACTGCTGGCCTGTGCCAAAGCAGCAGCAGAAGAGGTCTCTGTAATGCAGATTAATCCCACATTTCTTCTCCCATAAACATTTAGACTATCGTTCTTGATTAAATCAGCAGTTTAAAGGTAATTTTACCCTAACAACAACTACTTCCCTCCCTTTCCAATTAAAACAAGGTAGGAGACTGGTGCAATACACACAATAAGATTAAGTCATGTATAAGGGAGGGGTAGTCCTTTTGTTATAAAGAAATGGTTTTGTTTTTAAATGGTTCCTTACAATTAGAAAATATGAGGCTAAAGGTCCTGGAATATTCAGTCATGTCTTCTTCCCATTACCTGAAATTTCACTTCTGTAAAGTTACCTACAACATTAGGAATGTGGAAAAGGCTTTGACTTCCATACTCTTTTTTACACAGGGAAGAGCAACAAAACATACTAGATTTAAGTACAATGAACACAACTAATTTAAAATGTGTTATTCCCACTTGAGAATTAAATGCATGCCTACATTGTAAAGGTTGTTTTATAAAATGTTATTCCCCAAAGGATTTGTATTGTAATTTTATAAGCTCATTCATTACACGCAAACAAGCCATCAAAAAAACCTCTCCAAAAGACACTTACAGAATAAGCCCCAAACTAGCAAAAGCTTAAGCACGCACTTAACTTTATGCAAATGAACAGGCAGACTGACATGAGTGAACAATTTAAAGACCATCTTGTTGAGGAAACTATCCAATCTGACCATTCAGGAGACTCTCTGGCAGTCACACTCCCAAGGCCAGACTGCTGGAACTGAAGGCCCTTCACAGCAGGCAGCTCCAGAGAGCCTACCGATGCCCCGTTTGGCTCCCCCCACACCCCACTCTCACAGTCAAACCAGGTTTCTTTACCGGTCCAACCCCAGGTTTCCCATAGGAGAGTCTCAAGATGTCTCGGCAGTAACACAGCAACAGTCCAAGCTGGTGCCTCCAAGGAGGACCCCCAACAACAGAATCTCTGGGCTTTTATAGCCTCACAATCTACCCGCGTGCAAGTCTTGCTTTTCCTCCCAGGTCTTCTGCTCCTGTTGAGTCCTTCCATGCCCGTCCACCTCGGTGGAATCACCCATCTTCTTCGTCTCCTTTGTTATCCAAAAGGTTGGCAAGTTCATGGCTCCTGCTGTGTCTCTCAGTGTCTATTCATCTGGCTGGCCTCACCACTAAAGGGTTGGCTCTGTGGACTCCCACCCTGAGCTCAACCTGCATCTCAAATGGCAGCTTGCAAACCGAACTACCTGCTCCAAACGTATTCCTAAACGATCTCTTTATAAAGCGTTTTTTACAATGCCATTAGAACTTCTATCTGCTTGAAATGAAACTGCTTCCATCAAACTTCCAACACAGTGGCAAGCAAGAAACGTAAAAAAAAACCACAACAAAAAAACACCAAAACAGTCCAAAGCTAGACGCAGAACACCGTGACTGCCTGAAGACTGATGTCTTATTCATAGAGCCCTTCAGATTACTTTCAATGAAGTTTTCTAGAAATTGGTTCTAACCAGTAAAACAGGAGAAAAAGGAAGAGAACAATGCTGCACTGTCTTGCACATAGTACAGCTCCAGGAGCAGCAGCACGTAAATCAAGTCAAAACTTGGTCTAAAAGGTCTAACAAGCACAAACGAGCCCAGGTAGGTCTATCCCTGACACAAAGAGTCCTTTCTGCCCAAACAGCAGAGGGATTGCCCTGAACACCTCCACCACCCACTCCTGGGCAGCAGACAGGCTCTTCCAGATGTAGCTTTCCCAGGTGACAAGCTTATGACCATCTGTAGAGTCCTTGAAACACCCCTTTGCCCAAGGTCCCCCCCATTTGTCAGCAGCCTGCCACACAAGCACTGCCACAAGCTGCAAGCCATCTTGCAGTACAGGGCGGGTTCACGGACACCTGCTTTTCAACAGAGATGCAAGCAACAGGCAAGCAGATAACCTCTGCCTGCCTTCCTGTGGTTCCCAAACATGCAGAGGAGAGGTATTTTTCCCAGCTACTGAAGGTACTAGCATACAGCCCCCTTCCCTGCTCCTGGCCATGTGCTCTGGCGTTTCCACGTGCCCCTATTAAGTCGATTCAGTTCACTAACCAGCAGAAAACCAACCTGGGGAAGAGAAAGGGAGTATTGCTGCCATTTTAGTGAGCTGAATCAACCAGTCCCAGGACACAGGGAGAAAACCGAAACTGCCTTTCTGCAGCAGCAAAGGCAGAGCATTTGATCCTGTGGAACTCCACTCTGTACAGTCAGTGTTTCAGAAAACTGTATGGCTCTAACACAGCAGAATCCAATTATCTGCAAGGAGGCATTTTCCTCCACAAAAAAAAAAAAAATCTGGTGAAGTACAAAAAATAGGACAGAAAGATAAGTATTAATCCAAAATTATTTAAACTTCTTAGAAATCAGGAAACCAAAGCAACAAGCAATTACAACTCTCTTCTTCAACATTCTGAACCCATAAAACAGGAAGAAAATCATGAAAGTATCCTATTCATTTTTTTCCCAATAAATATTTTTCTTAAGTTTTAAATGAAAACTACAATCCAAAGCTATTTTAGTATCATTCAGACAGTTTTTATTAAATTCAGTATTGTTATGTGAACAGTCTGTAAATACTTTTGCCTATAAAATATCTGTATGCAATTTTTCAGGTTTTTTGGGGCAGGGGTTGTTTGGGGGTTTTTTTGTGCACTGTGGTTTTGTTTGTGTTTTTTTAAGGCAACTTATTACACATTAATATCAGCAAAAACTTTTAGCTTGGTGTATAAATATACCTGCCACGAACTTATTCATTCTTCTAATACTTTTCCTTTAGTTTTAACACTCTCCCCCACAAAATCAATGTTACTGGGAAGAGGGCACATTGCTAAATCATTGTACTAACATATTTGAAAGCTTTTTATCAAGTGAGAACTGTCTGAAAGACCTTAACTATGTAGTTATGAAGTAGCAAAGAAACACCTACCAGGGTAGCTCATTTCAGCCTAATTAAAATAACGAAAAGACATGGCAAACCAAAGAACCAGAAACCTTGACTGCATCCCTGTTTTTAAAGGAGAAACGAGGAACTGGATTTTTTAAAAAAATTAATACAGTTCACTGGTAAATTGGTCAAATGCAGTGAAAACAAATCACTTCCTCAGCAAACATGCTTTCATGTTCCTGTAAAACTCAACATGTTAGTTACTGTAAAACCCAACAACTGCTTTTGGAGATCAGAAAGGGGGACCTAATGTCATGTACAAACAGAAGCAGGGATGAATTTAAACCTGACACAAATGTAAACCAGACAGGAACCCAGCACTGGTTCACACGTGGCCACGAGTTCCCCACTTGATTTATTTAGGTTTTTTCCTATTATTTTGCCATTTTTACCTGATCACTTTTGTATTACCTCCTACAACACACACAAAGAAACTTAACTGGAGAATAAGCCACACCATTTTGCTAATACCTCTCACCATCTCTGTTTACTTGTTTAGGAAAAAAATATTTATACAGGACTGATTTTTAGTTGATGGTGTCCTCTGAACAACAACACACAACTATTGTTAAGAGAATAATATGTCTTAAAGTACTAAAAATCCCAGCAGACTCCCCCAGCCCCGGCAAAGCAGATACTAAAGCGAGCTGAGCAACTTCTGCACACTTAAGCTGAAGCCCAGCCCCAAGGCTGCTGGAGTGCTCACCCCTTCCAGACAACTAAATCGAAGACTCCAAACCATTCGTGTCACTGCAGTAACAAATCATGATTTGTTTTGGTCAGCCAACACAGACTACAACAAAGGGGATCCAAGTCAGGTCAGCATGAGGGAGGATGGCTAGCAAGTCTGCCCTGTCTTCAGAAAAGGCCTGACATGGTGGAAATGAAAGCTTCTAAGAAGCTGCAAGGAAGGTCTGAACTGCTCTCCCACTTCCACAAAACGCATCAGGAAGCAAAGCATCTCACGGCCCAAATTGGTCAGATGGCCATGATGTCCCCTCCTAGAAAAGAGTTGGACTTCAGGACTTTCCATGTGAGAGGCCGGTGAGGCTCTCTGATGAAAAGTAAGGTATTTATAAGTCACCTGTGGTCCCAGCTCACAGGACAGCAACAACAGAGAAGCTCCTCTGATTCCACTTGGTATAAACCAGAGAAAAAGGGGGCATCACACTGATCCTTCCAATTCCAAATCAAGGTTGGGTAAGTCAGAAAATCAGACCAAAGACTCCCTCGTAGGTTTCCTATAGGGCAACAGAAGTATGTCTACTTCTGGCTACTGCACTGATGCAGGCCCTGGAAAAAATAAAGCCCCTGTACATAAAAATGAATTAATTCACTACACTTCTTCTGAATTGTAGATGCTGGAGGGCTCTTTTGCACGTGTGTATCAGATCTTTCTCCTCTGTAATTACACCATAGTCAAGCACCTTCTGACCACCAGCTTGTTTTGGTTTTAGAGTAAATCAGTTTTTGGTGTTGTAGACCCTGGCAATCATCACAGGCACATTTTGTCAAGCCCTCTTCAAAAAACTGGCTCATAATTACTAAACAGGATGCTCTTTATCTCCTCTTGGGTACCTGACATTTCCTCAGTCCCCTAGAACTGCAGACTGGAGCTCACACCAAATTCCACAGGTCTATAACCTGGTAGCACCAAGAGAGAGTAAAAAGCTTTAACAGGGTGGAACAAATTTTGCAAAGAGAAGACTCTGCTTGCTCCACTCATCACAGATTTCTCAGTAGTCTTACTGCATTTCAGTCAAGAAAAGATTGAATACTTACCTGTGTGAGTCCGAATATGCTGAATATAATTGTTCTTCCTATCTGAAAAATAGGAGCACTCTGAGCAGGTATACACTTTCCTGGGAAAATGATTTCTTAGGTGTTTCTTCCAGTGATATTCACTGACAGTAGTGTAAGTGCATATGGTACACTTGTAGACTCTCTCATTTTCCCCTGCTTTGTTGTGGTGCTTCAAGTGAGCCAGATAGTGATCATATCTGTTAGTGTTATAGCCACAGCGATCACAACGGATTGGGCCCTTAGAGAAATCCACCTCTTCTGCATTGCAAGAATCAGACTCTTTCACCTGTGCTTGCTTTTCTGCATTTTCTTCCACAAAGAATTTCTTAGCACTGTGAACCCTGATATGATGCACAAACTCCTCTTCAGATTCTGCCTCATACTGGCAAGGCTTGCAACGGAATGGCTTGCTCTTCAAGTTCTTACACTTGTCCTCTGTGCTCTCTGGAGTACCCGGTGCTTCCAATGACACATCTTTGTCCACACTGGGTGCCTTAGGAGGGGAACAAGCAGCCGGACCTTGGCTTTCCACACTAGGAACCTCAAGGGAGCTTAATTCCACACTTTCGGGTGCCTCACGGTCACTCTCCGCAGCCTGGGTATCCTCCATACCATCTCCATCACTATCTGAGAAGTTGCTGTCCCCCACCGTTGTCAGTTCTGCCATCTGTCTCTCTTCTCCAACCAGGTAATCACAGCAGTTGCCATTAACTTCTCCTGTTAAGGCCACATTGGCCAACATAATAAGCTGAGGAGCTGCCAGCTCAGCTTTAGAAAGGTCCTGTAAGTCATACATGTCATTGGACAATGCCATGCCAATACTAGTACTGCCAGGAAAGAGGCTGTTCCCACCAGACTGTCCCAGCACTTGAGTTGCCATGGTAGTAATTCTGTTGGAAAAGAAAAGGAACACCTGTAAGTACCAGAGCGTGAAAAAGCCTCTCTGCTATGTACTGTCCAAGCAGCCCTCCAGGGAACATCAGAACATTAGAGCTTTTTGCTGAGGGCAACGGGAAGCAGAACCCGGGGTCAGGCTGCCACAGAACTCGCTCGGCCTCGGGGAAGGTGGGGGGTTTCGTTCCTTGCCCGGTCAGGGGCTGTTTGGCTCTTCCCAACGTGTGGTGGAGGATTCCACCGTGAGGAGGACGAGTGGAGGGCGCTGACAGCGGGTGCCCAGGGCCCAGGCGGGGCTCTGGGCCGTCGAATGGCCCCGGGCCGGACTGGGCCCAGCGGCTCTCGCCACGCCAGACTCGGGGGGCGGCGAAGGGCCCGTCGGTGGGTGCCGCGGCCGGGCCCCGCCGAGCGCCCCTGTCCGGCCGCCGCCCGCCCGACGGGCCTAAGGCCGCCAACAAAGGGGGGCGGCCCGGCCCTGCCGCGACCTCCCCGCGGCCCGGCGCACATCCGCCGGGGGAGCCGGGCCGGGCCGTGCCCCGCCGCCCTCCCTCCTTCCCTCCCTCCCTCCCTGCCTGCCAGGCATGCGGCCATTTTCTGCCTGCCCACACAAAGCACCCTCCCCGCGCCGCCCCCGGCCCGCCCGCCGCAGCCGCCGGGGGGGGGCCTGGCCGGGCACAGCCGCCCCGCCGCTCCCCGGTGGGGACGCCCGGCTCTCTCCTCCCCCCGCGGCGGGCAGGACAAGGCAGGGCAGCGGCGCCGGGGCGGGGGGAGCGGGCGGGGGGCAGCGCCTCGGTACCGGCAAGGTCACAGCGGCCGCGCCCACCCTGTGCCCCGCGGCGGGAGGGGGGAGTGAGCAGCGCCCCAGGCCTGCGCCCGGGCCCACACCCTGTGGCTGCGTCCGGCCCGGCCCGGCCGGAGGAGGCTTCGCCTTCCGGCGGCTGCGCGGCCCGGCCCGGCCCGGCCCGGCGAGCGCCCCCGCGGCCGGCGCGGCTCCTTAGCCGTGGTGCTGATCCCCCCGCGGCCCGGCCCGCCCGGCCGCCCCCGCCCGCCCGGCCGCCGGCCGCAGATCAGCCCTGGACAGCGCCTCTCGCCCGGCTCCCGGCCCCCCCTGCCCGGCGCCGCCGGGCCCCGCCGCGATCGCTCACTCACCCACCGGCGGCGCGGGGCCGCCCGGCCGCGCTGCTGCTGCGGGGCGGGGCAGGGCGGGCGGGAGGCGCTGCTGGCGGCGGCGGCGGCGGGCGGAGGCGCCCCCGCATTCCAGCACACAGCGCGCAGCGGCGGCACCGCCCCGCCCGCCCCCGGCAGGAGGGGCCGGGCTCAGCGAGGTCACCGGGCAGCGGCGGAGGGCGAGGGGGGAAGGGGCGGCCCGGCGGGGGCGGTCGCGGCACCTGCCCGAGGAGGGGTCTGGTGTCCGGCCCCGCTGCCCTGCGCTGCTTTGTCCTGCTCAGGGGCGATAACGCTGAGATGCCCAGCGCCAGGCGGTGCCCGCGGCATCGCCTTCACGAGGCGTGCCCAGAGAAGGGCGACGACGCTGGTGAAGGGACTGGAGCACAAGTCCTATGAGGAGCGGCTGAGGGAGCTGGGGTTGTTTAGCCTGGGACAAAGGGAGGCTCAGGGGTGATCTTATGACTCTCTACAACTGCCTGAAACGCAGTTGGAGCCAGGCGGAGGTCGGTCTCTTCTCCCAGGCAGCTATTGACAGGACAAGAGGATAGAGTCTTAAACTGCACCAGGAGAGGTTTAGGTTGGACATTAGGAGGAATTTCTTCACAGAAAGGGTGATTAGACATTGGAACAGACTGACCAAGGAGGTCTCAGAGTCACCGTGCCTGAAGGTGTGTGAGGAAAGACTGGATGTGGCACTTAGTGTCATGGTTTAGTTTGGTGGTGTTTGGTCATAGGTTGGACTCAATGATCTCAAAGGTCTTTTCCAACCTCATTGATTCATTGATTCACCCTGCTTCACCGTGGCATGGTCTAGGTGACTAAACTACCCAAATACAAAACATAAAGTGCCTCAGGCAGTCGCAGGACTCCAAACCTCCACAGCTATTCCTAGTTCCAAGACCAGGAAAAACCCCAATGAGTTCCTGTTGTGGAGCCTGGCTGTGCATCTGCTGGCTGTGGCAGGTCCCTGTAATGGAGAGCTCAGGAACAGTAGGCAGTCCTGCTTGTGTGACAATCCCAATCCTAAATGAGGAACTCAGATTTCCTAGTGGTTCTTTCTTTTGGACACTCATGTGGCTCTTCAACATGAATATCTGAAAAATTTCCTTGGCCCTGAAAC
Source organism: Empidonax traillii (assembly GCF_003031625.1). Taxonomy (NCBI): domain Eukaryota; kingdom Metazoa; phylum Chordata; class Aves; order Passeriformes; family Tyrannidae; genus Empidonax; species Empidonax traillii. The sequence goes on from NW_020955888.1 coordinate 25,537, forward strand.
TCCTCAGGCTGAGCTGATTCATAAATCTCAGACCTTTCAGCAGGTGCCAAATACCTAATGAGGTGACATCACTGGGAGGCTGCGGAAACCCCCCTCCCTGTGTCATCTGGCCAACTTCAAAGAGAGCTGTGCTATACTGGGCAGCAGGTGCAGATGGGCCCAGCCTCCCTGCATGGCAAAGCAGCAATTTCTCCTGAAGTGGGGGAAGCAAATTTTTTTTTTCCTAGGTGCAAAAACAGCTGGAGAATGCAAATTACATCAGGAATTGTTGAAGGACTGTAAAGATACTCTGTTGGTTATTTAAATGAGGTATCTAAAAGAGTATCTCTGATCTGTTCCTTTAACAACCTTTCTGACCTGCACAGCAGAGGTTTGATGTGTATGCTCAATGTGCCTTGCCACCTTCCTTAATAACATGCCTGTGAGGGGTGTCCAGCGAGACCAGAGAGGGCCACAAAGATAATCTCAGAGAGGGCTGGAGCACGTCTCCTATGAAAACAGGCTGAGAGACTTGGGGTCATTCAGCATGAGGAAAAGAGGGCTTTGAGGAGACTTTATAGCACATTCTAGTACCTGAAGGGGGTTTATAAAACAAAGGGAGTGAGTTTTTACACAGGGAGATAGGGACAGGACAAGGGGGAACAGTTTTAAACTAAAACAACAGAAATTTAGATTAGGAAGATATTCTTTACTCAGAGGATGGTGAGACACTGGAACAGGTTGCCCAGAAGAATTGTGCATGCCCCGTCCCTGGAAGTGTTCAAGGCTTGAATGGGGCCCTGAGAAACATGACCTAGTGGGTGGCATCCCTGCCCAAGGCAGGCAAGTTGGAACTGGATGATCTTTAACGTTCCCTTCCAACCCAAGCCTTTCTATAATTCCAGGGTTCTGTGACAGGTGCACACCGTTGCCCTTTATTTTCAAACGCCACCATGGTTCTGTCACAAGTCAGCTCTTTGCATGTTTTTTGCAGTGTCTGGTGAAGACCAGCGGTGATTTGGGCTTTATGCCGGAGGAGTTTTTTAGTGTGAAAGTGGTCCCTTGCAACACTTCAGTGCCATTTTTACCTGAAACATGGTCCTTCAGCTCTCAGAAAGCTGCTGAGTAAAACTTATCAAAGCACATAAATAACCTAAAAACCTAACTTATTTTCAATAAGGTTTCATTTTCTAAGTTGTTTTAAAGAAATTTTGTTGCTTCCCACCTCTTTAAAAAAAAAAAAAAGCCTTTTATATTTTATATTCAGAGAAGTTTCCTCATTGTGTATTTTTTCCCCCAAAGATTCTTTCATTAGCAGTTACAGAAGTGCCAAGAGTGCTTGCAAATCTTGCCAACTGGCCCTACTTCTACTTGGGTTTTTCTGTTTCCCAAGGGCAAGCTTCTTTCTCCAGCCTCCATCTATGCCTGTCATTTTCTTCATCCAGAATTCTGTAATACAGGCATGTAATATTATGAATTTATATATTTATATATCTATTATATTACAGCTTTATTTGAAAGAGGTTGCCCTAAAACCTTAATCTGAGGTGTTTTGCCTAAACATCACACTCTTGCTAAGTCAATGTGTCTTTCCTCCTGCTTCACTGCTCCCAGAATACCCATAGTTTGGAGCTGGGTGCTTGGACCACAGCCATGCTCTGGTATTAATACAGGCTGCAGCTCTGAGCTACTCCTCAGGAAGAGAAACTTGAGCTCATGAGAGGATAGACTCACATCAAAGCTTTGCCTTTCCGAAATATATGGATGCAATTGGCTCAAGCTACTTGGCTCTGAAAAGTAGAATCCAACTGTAGCCCAGCTTCTGTAGGTAGTGACCTTGGTGTTGCCTACCTCTGTTCCTGCAGAACTTGCCTTATTTGCAGACAGCTCTTTGCTCAACATTCCCCTTATGCCGGGCTGACACAAAAGACATGTTCCCTGGTGAAAATCTCCTTTGACCTCTCAGGTGAACATTGCTCCTAAGTCAAGCCTGTGCTGTACATAAACCCCCTTAACTCTAGTGGCTGCCCCATCAGATTTATAGGTTAAAACTCAAGTTACACCACTCCTTAGCTGTGCCAGAAGTCAAGTGCTGTTAGTTCTCCAGTGCTTTCCAAAAAAATTCCCCATGTGCACCCCAAGAAGTGTTAGCAGCACACGGAAGTGGCTACATCAATTATTTTGTGGTCAGGATGCTTTTGAGCAGCTCGCATGTAGATAATTCTGCAGTGAATATGTATCATGAAAGAAATGATCCACATCAAAGTCTGAAAAAAAAACGAAATAGTAAATAAAAACTTCTGCCAAAACAAGAAACTTGACGTTAATACTCAGATGGATTGTTTCCATCCTGCATCAGCTGGGGAGCAGGGAGCTGAAACTGTGTTTTTAATAGAAAGCATACTTTAATATTAACATCCAGCTGTTATAAAAATAAAGGCGCTGCATTTAGAACTGTTAAAGCATTTTAGATGACTTGAGGTTCCTAAGGGAACTTTGGTTCTTTCCTTTGTGTATAATTTCACAATTGGATTTGACATAAGTGCCCTTTTAGGTTCATTGCCTGGAAGCGGGTTTTTTGTGCTGTCTGGTTTTCCTCATAATGTTTTTTTTCTAGTGACCAGAATGCTTAGGCTTTCCTGAAAGCACCACTATTAATGTTATCTTAATAGTATTTTAATCTTTATCACTTCAACAGAGATCTCTTTCACCTTTCAGAAACCAGTCTGACCAGATTTCTCATCTTTTGTACTCTGCAAGTAAGCCAGTTTTCCGTAACTATGTTAATGTTGTAAAAATGTGTTTATGGTTCCAGTGTTCTAAAAAACTTAAATATTAATTGCTTCACTGCCAGGCATAGAGCCTACAAGCTATTGCTTTAACAATACAATGTAGGCTCTGCTGAACTTCTAAAATGCTATTCAGAGCCTCACACCATATATATACTTTGCAGTATTGTGCTCTGAATCTCTTTTGGTGCTGGTGGAGAAAAAGCATTGCTGTCTGGGTAAAAAAAGGTCTTGTTTTGTTTTGCTTCATTTGCTACTTGCAAGACATCTCCTGTTTGAAGATCAGAATGGACCAAAATTTCAAGCTCTATGCAGCATCACTTATATCTCAGAAATTCTGGCTTTAGTACTTTTGAACAAGCTCGTTCTACATCTCATGATGACAGGAATCTAATAAATTATTTTGTTTCAAAGAGTCAGTAAAATTCTCTGACTCATAGCTATGCCACTGTGGCACCTCCTCCCTCTGTGCATGAAGGTTTCCCGTGTGGTGAACAGGATCAGTAGTACAACACATACTAAAATTACTCGTCCAAGAAGTTCCTCTTTGGTGAGCAGCACTGCCCTGTTCTACCTTGCAGGGTCAGTGGAAATGCCATGTTAGCTCTTCTGCCTAGAAATGACTATAACTCGGGGTCAGTTTCAGGGAATACGAGTTCACAGGTGGTTATCCGAACTTAGCTACTCACTCTTTGGTCTTTCAGAAAAGCACACAGAATAGATTGCATTTGTTATGGTGCTGCCTTCTTGGATAGCAGTTGATACTGTGAAGGGGCAAATTTTGGCAAAACTATAATTTTATACAGTACAAAACACCATGCTCAAATAAGGCAAAGGGCAAAGTATTTACTCAAAGTTATTTTTTATACTCACAGGGTATTTTTCTATAAGCAATCAGGCTTAATATTTGTACCTATTTTTACATAGCCTTTTCAAACCATCTTTTGGCTTCTAACACATGGCTGTTACCAACTGCTGTGCCTGTGATTTTATCAAGCAGTAAATCCACCGTTTGGGCTGCCATTGCCGGACCTAATCCACCACAGCCATCTGACTCAAAGCACGAACCTGGCACAAAACACATCCTGTCAAGTCCTGTTTGTTTCATGATGCTCTGAACAGTTAATTTTGCGCCATCAGATTTAACACAGTTCCCATTTATGTGGTTGGATTTCCAAATTGTTTCAGTCCATGGAAGGGAGAGGTGGTAGGTACCGAGTGCTGTGGAAAATGTGCTTTCAAGTTTGCAGCTGGAAGCTGTGCAGTCGGGTGTCAGGGCTAGGCACACAGCACCTAATCCTCTGCAGCAATTCCTGGCTTCTAAAACTAAAGTTGCCTGAGTAACTGTTTGGAGGGGGAGGGTAATGTTGTGCTTGGTATTACAGTGCCACAGCCTAAACAGAGGTGCAGCTGCAGCAACTCGTAAACTGTTTTTAAAAGCCTGTCTGGTATGGGAACACTGGTGTAACTGGATCTGGAGCTGTACACCTTTTGTCTTGGGCGATGGCAGGGTAGGGAATGTTGTGCCTGGTGTTTGACAACAGTTCTCTGGGTGAGCAAGTGTTTTTTAAGCAACAGACCTGTGATCTTTGCCACTGGCTAATAGACAACAACAGGGATTATGTGGGGAGAAGAGATGATATAACGTACAATTACTGGGTATGAGGAAGAGTAAGGGAAGGGCCCCTTTGGAAGGAACATGCAGTTGTGTGGTGGGGCTCAGCTGTTGTGACCACAGTCCTGCTTGCTCTCCCCTTCATTCCCAGGAAGTCAAACTCCATGCTGCATGTCTGCTCTCAATAACTCCTGCTGGGAAGAATCTGGTTTATTCACCTCAAGTTCAGAAATTCCACCTAATTTTCCTAAACATCTCTGGGTTTAAGCCACAGTCCTCTTGCTCCTGCTTCTCACCAGGTTTCCTATGCCCCCTGGCTTGGAAGTGTCACTCAGCCAAACCCATTTGGGATGTTTACCCCATCTTTAATCGAGCTCGCTCTTCCTCGGTTCCCTCCTTCACTGAGTCTTCGCCCTATCTTCTCCAGAACAGCAGCCACTGCCAGATCTCCTACCTGCAGCAAGCACAAGCTCACCCTCTGACAACCAGGCAATATTTAACCCGAGCTGGACTCTCTGAAAGAGTTGTACCTTTCCAGTACCAGGGACAAAAGGGGGTTGAGATTGGACAATAGGAAGGGGAGAGTACTTAAAATCATGCAGTATAACTAAACAACATCCAGCGTTCACTCTAGCCCAGCTCTTCTATGTTTGGTGTTTGCACCAGCGCAACTATTCAGGGGAAAAAAAGTTGAAAACACAGCCTACAGAAACATATAAACCTTTCCACTTCGCCTCCAGGAATAATTGTTCAGTCAACAGAAACATCGTTTCACCAGCCTGAAATAATCCCTTAGAATCAATGAAGTGTTATGAGCATTTTCCGGAGCACACTCTCTGTGCACTCTCCTGGAGTTGTACGGACTTTTCCAGCAGCTCAAGTCTTGGCCACGCTGTGCCTCTGCACACTGGGAAAACTGCACCAGGAAGGACGCACAGTTACCAGATGGACAAGGCCCCCAACAGTGTTCCTTGCCTATCTGTTCCCAGGGTAAGTTATGGGGCTCAGGCATGGTTCCAAGAGAGTTTTCACTGATGCAGCCACACCAATCACTACAACACTGGCTAATGTCCATGTTTAAACGAAGCCTAACGTTTCCTTCAAATATGGAAAATGTACTGCTCTGGGCAGACAAAGCGACTTTTTTACTGCCTCCAGTTTTTTCCTAATGGGAAGCTAGAAAAAAAAATGAACAAACAAAACAAAACAAACAGCCCAAAACCAATAGCTGTCCTTAACAGCTCCTCACCACTGACACCACAGGTAAGTCTCAAATCTGTATTATTAATGTCTCCCCTCTCATTCTTTGCTTTCGTATCTCTCCAGCTCATTGTGAGCTAACAAACCTCTGCTACAAGGTAAGAAAGGAACCGGAAAAACCACTTCCCACCCATCCCTGCAGGGTGATCCCCTCCCCCAGACTTTTGTCTGGGGGACCTGCAGGAAGGGGATTGTATCTTACTTGGGGGCAAAACCGTGCCCAGTATGATGCGTTTCCTCTTCCAGACTGAGCTGAGGTGCTGAGGCACTACTGCAGGATAGGAAAATCACCAGTCCTGTTAACTGTGCCCTTGCCAGCCAGCCTGCTCGGAGGCCTCCTCTGGGACAGATGGTGTTGTCATCTGAACTCAGTGAGCTTCAGTGGCATGGTAAGTTGCTAAGGAAAAATGAGCTGGAAAAGCATATTGAAGAAAAATGCAAGCTCTGTTTCATGCTAATAAAAATTATTTCTTCTCCCTACAGTTCTCACATGGCTTATAGAAGTAGACTTCCTGTCTCAGGTGGAAAGGTGCACTGAGATTTTATTTGTTAAGATCTGTGAGATCTTAAGATCTATCTTCTGTAAATCTGGTTGATATGTGAACACTGTAATATAGGACATGCTGTAATATAGCACAGAGCTCTATCTCTTGAAACACAAATGATTAATTAATAATTGGCTGTTTATTTAGGATGTTCAGTAAAAATGGCTGTCCAGTATGTTGACTGTGCCTTTCTCCTGATTTCAGCCGGAAATCATGCCACTTACTGAGATGAGAGAACATGAAATTCTTAACATCCACATTTCATACATGAACTTTCCTGGAAGACAAGTCATGTTACCTGCCCTTGTCTGGCACTTTGAGAAATTAACACTTGTTTAGCAGACTTGTCTGCAAAGTGTGAAAATGTTTGAATGCAGTAAGGGCAACTGCTTCCTGAAATCATCAGTCTAACAGAAATGCTGAGGACAATTATGATAACGTTATTAGGAAGTTTGGGCTACATTTAAATTTTTTGCCAAGAACATATACTGGGACAGGAACACAAAATATCTGTACTCTTCTCTTCTTCCCCCTATACCAGCAAATGCTTTAGTGCAATTAGAGCTATGCTGTTTGCAGAATTTCAGCAAACCGTACTGGACAAAGTGTTTTTCAGTCAGTGTTACCCTTCTGTGCTAGGAAGCTGTGCCTAGGGTAAGTAGATCCTTTTGCCCGTAGATAATGATGTAAGAGCTATCATACTGCCTTGGAGGAAAGCTCTGCCTACCCCAGTACCCCAACTCTGATGGAGGCCATCAAAACCTTCTGCTTCTGGAATTCAAGTTCTAGGGATTTTTGAGCCAGAAGTCATGTAATGGCTCAGTCACCAATGTGTTGTTTTTACATAAAATCACCCAATCCCCTCCTTTTCATCTTTAGGTTTGGCCTTTAAAACATGCTGCAGTGGGAATTTTCATAAATCAGGCCTGTGTTTTGAGGTGCACCTTGTCTCTGAGCTGGAAAGATTGTGAAGATGTGTGCTTAGGCCATGCATTTGGGAGGAGAGCAAGAGAACAGTCAGGACAGCCTGACCCAGCAGCTGAATTAATACAGGGTCTTCATGAGCCACATGCAGACTAGGGGATGCAGCTCCTTCAGTGTGCTGCAGCCACAGTACACAGTACACCCTTCCACGTGCCGAATGGCTCCACCAGAGCATTCTACATCTCTTTTTAAAGCTCTCTTCTGCTGACTGTTCCATACCCTTGCTTTATTTGTCATTCCAGGGCATAAAACATTCCTGCAGCTCAGCTGTCTACCCGGGCCTCTCCTGACATGTTGTCCAAAGGTCATAAAATACAATCTTCCCTCACCCACAGCCTCTTGGCTTGGAGGACTGCCAAGCTGAGGCTAAGTGGTAGCACTCATTGCTCCATGAGGCCTCTCAGGTGCTTAAGCAAACAAAGACTGGAGAGGAACAGATGCCTCGGTAGCACGTTCAGGCTAGAAACACTCCCTGATTCCTGTCTGGGGCTCCCTGCTCCCTACTCTGCTCTGGTTGAATCCCGTTGGAGATGGTTCATGCTGGGTTTCTCTCTGAGCTGCTGCAGAGAGTTGTGTTTCCCAGCTATATCCAAAGCAGCTTTGCAATGTAGAAGTCAGTATCTACCCAAACACTTTTATTTAGCAGCTGCATTACCTGAGCTAAAGGGAATGTATTAGTATCTTAAGTAAAACTGGATTACCTGAATCAAGTGCGATCTTCCTCTCATCACTTATATTTGCGTTGTTTCAGCTCTATACACATTCCTTAGTTACAGCCTAGTCCCCAACTCCTTGTTAAAAAGGAAATAAATCCTTCCACCTGTTATGGAGGAAAGCATGTAGAATTAACCACCCGAGCTTGCCATGACAGATTCACACTGCACTATGACCCAGAGGGCCTGGCTGGTTTTCTAATAGTCAGATGTGGACACGCGGTTTGCCTTCCTAAGGGAAAGAGCACTTCACTGCTGACAGTAGGTGTCAGCAGCAGATGACAATTTGTGCTGAATGGGTTCTTCTTGACTCAAAGCTAAGACAAGTAAAACTTTCTGAGCTGTTTCATCCTGATTGGAGCTTGATTTTTACTTCGGTTTCAGAAACAGCACAGATCAGTGTTTCTGTCTATTCTGCAACCACATGAATTTCTGCAGTGATCTAACTTCATCTGTTACTGCTACCAATTCTTTGCAAGGTGTGTATCAAACTACAAAGACCCCTGAACAGGCCAGATGAACCTGTTAAGAGTTCTAAGTCTCTCAGTCTTGCCAGAGTGGTGCAGAAAGCACTGATGGAATTATTTAAATCCACATCAATAAAGTACTCCTCCAACTCCTGGAGAAAGAATGTTGATAAAGTAATCCCAGCATGAAGGTCAGCTCTGCAAAATTGTTCCAACTCAGCATTTTATCTACATTCATTATACCTTTTTTTTTTTTCTTTTCTTGTTCCCCCAACCATAATAGTTTTCTGTCCACTAAAGCAGATGCAATGCATTTACAGCTGCTAAATGACAGGAAAATGACCACAGGAGTTGACTGGAAGATGAGTAACTCCCATTACTCTGCAGAAGCAGCAGCAAAAGGTATTTTGGATTGATGGTAATTCCAGTGCTGCCTCAATAAACACATCCCCACACTCTAATTACAAGGACACAGGAGGCATAGAGAGGAAGGCTAACAGGGGCAATGATGTCAGGGCTATGATCTCAAGCCCAAATGTCGGAGGATCCTGCACAATGACATCCAAATAAAGTTGCAGAGCAAAGACTGCACGAGAATCTTGATGCCAGGGAAGTCAAAGCAAATGCAGTAAATGAGCTAAAGTTCCTTGTACACATGGACACAGGGCCAAGTCCCCTTTCTTGTGCTTGACACTAACACTGCAGCATTTTCAGAAGCACCTGGCATCTTTAAACATACATCTATCTACAGGATTTGCAATGGCATGCCTGTGGAGTGCCTGAGCTAGCACATCCTAGGCCAGCTTCCTGGTTATACAAGTCTTAAGTAAGGTAGGGTGCAGAGGATGTTTTCAGGTCTTCTCCTTGCTGCCAATTCACCAGCCCTTAATCTGCTCCAATCACCAGCTGCCAATACTGTACCCGCAACAAAAATGTTTCTCTGACAGAAGGCTAAAAAAACGTGGTTTTTTTTTTTTTTTTCCCACAGACATGCTGCCCACAAAGGTCAGTTCACAGATTGACAGTTTGCTTGCTTGACTTCAACTCCATCTACTCCACCCATTCCCAGCTCAGTGCACTTTTTGCAAGTGCTCATCACTTTCTTACTAAAAGAAACATGGACACTCACCAGGAACAGAGGTAACTACAGGATGGAAGACAGTGGGAGATAAGATATACAGGCCACATAAAGGGAATCAGCTGATTATTGACACTAGCACTGGCAAATCACAGCTGGAACGTGAAGACTACGGCATTCACACACGATATTAAGAAAGCAAGAGAATCTGCTGCAGAGGAAGGTTTCAGCAAAATACAGTGAGTGATAAAGAGCCTCTCCCACGCAGCACTCAACCTTGAACTGCCCCAATAGGTATGGAAGAAGGACCTGACATTATGTTTCATTAGACACAACAGGATTGTCCATTGGTAAAGATTCCACTGCTGTGAGATTTTTTTGATTTTTGTGGTTTTGCTCATATACTTTAGTTCATTGGCAGCTGGGCTATTTCTGTACCACAATCACTGGTTGATAGGGTACTCTGAAAATATTAAGAATACTAATTTGCTTTACTAAGGGGGAAAAATACAGCACTTTTAATAGGTGCTAAATGGACAACTCTTATGTGCAAATGCTGCATTTTGAGCTTTTAGATGGCTATGCAGGCAGGCGTTGCTTGCTACTTTATTCCAGCAGTTTCTCTGTACAACAACTCCTAGTGCCAGAAATTGTGCCACTTGGCTTGATTCCCCTTTGAAACTCAGGGATGTAAAGTGATGATCATAGAAGAATTTTACTTTTAAAAACAACAACCTACCATCTCGCCTTGCTAATAAGTCTAACACACACACACAGCACCGAGAGAAAAGAGCGAGGTGCATAGCAAGGCAGTCTGCAGAACTAGCCAAGATCTGACCTGGGAGCTGAGTCACAAGACAGAACAGCACAGAGAAAAGCTTATCTCTGTGCATCTTTTTTTTTCTTTCATCACATGCTTCAGGGGAAGTCAGCTGTAAAACCAGGAGTTTCGTTCCTGTAATGAGCTGTAGCTTTCTGTGAGGATATAAGCCTTGTCAGAGTATGAGCAGTACTAGTTCCAGATGCCAAATAGAACTGCAATTATCTACTACAGCATTTTACAGTTTAAGCATTTGCATATGCCTTGCAACTATGAAGTTGCTGTGAAGATGCTGCCAAAACCCTGCCCAGGAGCAGAAGAAAGACTAGGACCTTCCAGATCTGATGCTTAGGAAGGAAGCTCAAGGCCTCTCACAAGTATGAGCTCTAAGCTGCCTTCCACAAGTTCTTTTCATTTAGGAGCATCAGCCACATCCCTTATGTTTGACCAAGGAAGCACTAGTAACAGAATTTGCAGGCCTCCGTTTAACCCTACTTTACAACAGCCGAGAAGTAGAACTGGATTTATCTGTACACCAGGTCTCTATCCAGCAGTGACAAATTCTCTGTGCAAGAAGTTGATCTGTCAGCTTAGGCTGTACCAGTGTAGAGTTCTGCTACATCCACAACCGGGAACAGCAGTGATTAGAAATTCTTCTGAAAGGTTCAGCTCATCACCTTATAAAACCAGGAACTCGCTGACGTAACACAGCTTTTCTGCAGACTCAGATCCAAACCCATGATTTACAAGAAAGCATTTCATTCCTTACAGAGTTCAGTATTTTGTTATTGAAATTCTAATCAGTACAACAGCTCTATTCCCAGAATTGTTTTATTTTATTGAAACAACATACAGCTTACCCAGTCTGCGTCTGGGGGTAAAGGATGATATTACACCACACGGGAAGTGGATGGAGATAGACAACTCTGAAAAAACAGAACATGCCATCCCTGCAGGCCTCAGGATAGTGCTTTAAAGACAAAAGTACTCCTTATTCACGTATTTCATTACTTTATCAAAGGCAAGGGCAAAAATATCCTACAGATTCAGAAACTGTAGTCAGTAGTCATCAGGTTCATATATCAAATCCCATTTCATGCAGAATATAAATACATAAATACATATGAAAACATTGTCTAAAACATTTCATAGTGCATTGTAATTTGAAAGCAAACTTCAGCTTCAAACTACCCAGTTAGCAAAAATCCAGTTTCATTGTTAGTTAATTAGTTGACAAAGAGAATATTGACTGTGACAAGTTTCAACCTGAATATACTTAGAAATAAGTAAAAACTCCACATTTAAAATACATTATTTTGCTACCCTTTGTCAAAAAGGTAAGAGATTTACCATATACTACTTTTCATTAAAAGTAGAACTTTCTAATACACCATCAGTAAGGTCTTTCCCTTTTTAGATTCATAACGCAGACTCTTAATGCAGTTATTTTCCCCCAACCCTCAGGCAGCTCTGAGAAGAAAACCACCATTTAACCCTCAAGTTATTGATTTTCATTCGATATTTTCAAAATAACATTTTCACTGCAAGCACTCTTTCATAGCTTTTGTTGACTTCATACAAATTTCTATGTTCTTTGTAGGTTTTGTTTCTTTGTTTATTTTTGGTTTTGTTTTCTTCTTTGATTTTGAGTAAGCCAGACACTGAACTTGGGCGTTATCATATGAGCCACTTCTTTCTGTACTCGCAACTGCTTTCTGATCAGTTATGCTGAAGTCACTTTCTTAGAAACTAATGAGACCCGCTAAATCTCCTTGTGGAGGTGCAACTTGTATCAGCAAAACAGTGCTCTGCTTTTGCTGTAATAGTTTATATCAGTTCCCAGACACGGTACTTTCACAATGCCGAAAACCATGCTTCTCCTGCTCTGCCAGCATACAAAACCTGTGCACACGCACTCTATTAGGATGAGCTCTGGAGAAGACCTGGGGGTCAAGCAGCCCATCCTTCACTCTTGCCCTCCTCCCAGAGTCCTGAGAAATTTCTCTACTTCCTTTTCAGCAATGCCTCTCCCAGGGCAGTGTCAATCACACAAGAACTGTATGATACTTCTTAGAGCCCCCAAAATATCATAGAATAAAACCTCTCTGCTTCCCACTCTCTAACAGCACTTTGTTTTTAAAAAGAATACTGGGTAAAGTTTCCATCCCATTAGACATTCAGTTTTCCTGTTTGCTTAGTATCAAGGCCTGCTGTGCTCTAGAGATTCTACCAGCTCTGCATTAAGAATACTCCCTTCCCTTTGCAATAAGCACCTTTGGTTTACTGTGCCCTGGACAGGTCATCTATCAGGACAGACCATTCACATCAGAAGTTTTCACAGCACTGCCAACATCCACCATTAAGAGCGAAGTCTGTGGCCTCAATGCTGGCAAAATGTCTGGTGTTACCTAAATTTATATTATCTCAGTCTTCCAGAAAAAGGTTCAAATTAGAGAAAAACCATCTTGTCTCTTTTCAGGTTACTTATTTATTTGTCCCTAATTTGTACACAAAATCCCCCAGGTCTGCACAGTCACCTTAAATAAGCTCTAAAACATGGAGCATCCTCAAATCTCCAAATTTTAGCTCCAACAGTCACACAGCACAGATACAAACATATTAATGTTAGTCTCTACACAGTTTTACTCTTTTCCACTAAAGAGAAACTCAGCACTTATCTAAGTAGCTGACTGCACTTAGAGTAAAGTTCACATGAATTCTAAAACAACAAACAAAAGTAGCTTCAAACAGCAACACTCCTTAGGTATCAAGTGGATGCTGGACTACCAAGAAAGAGGTGGAAAAAATATGTCAGAAATTCTGGATCAAATGAAATTAAGCCCAGAACATGCGTAGTAAGCTACTTGTTTAAAAATCTGGTAAGGCTATCATTGCCATAATCCCTCAAGTATAGACAGACGTAGTCACTGTAACATCATTTTTCTTAGCTTGGATGAGCTTATTCTGTATGAGAAGATGCTGATTTGAAATAATGGACATTCCAGCACCTGTGATACCCTACACACAGCAGTGACAATCCACATTTCCACAGAGAAAGAAAGGAACTCTTTGCCCAGTCTTTCATACTTCACATTCCCTTCTGAAGCCTACTATTAATAAAAATAAATACGAGTGCACAGGAAGATTTAGTTCAATGACTCCAATGTAATAACATCAAGGATTTCATCTTCGTTTCGTGCCCCCAAAGCCTGCAAAGAAAAAAAAAGTCAGCTCCACTATAGCCTTTCCACTGAACTCTCTAGTTCTAAAAGGGCTAAAGGTGGCAGGGGAGACAAGGTAAACATATTCACATGAAGCAGAACAGCAACCAACTGTGGGCTGACTGGCCTGAGAACTATTCTTGCAGATTAGAAAACCTGCATTCTACAAAGAACATGTTTATACATGTTTGCTAGAGAAGGGCATGTATAGTGTGCACCAGAAGGGAAAGCCCTAAAACTAATGCACCTTGCCACTGAAGACAAACCCAATATCAGTGGTACCATGCCCACCATACACCTGTGGGGAGTTTCACGCCTCACAATGCTGCCCTACTACCATAGGAAACAGAAATATGGGACATTGTTACATACCCACCTACACCAATGGATAAAATAAAACAAAGAATGTTTGCTGAATCTCAACTAATATCTGCATTTTTTGGTAGGTCAAAGTCTCTTAAGCTTCAGGAGATGCAAAGGTGTTTTGCCTTACCAGAAGCAGTTCTTGTTCCTGAACTGCTCCCTTGTGTGGAATTGCTTGAGTGCCCATTCATAGGAGGTGCAGCTGTGGGATCTGTCCACATGCTGTGATACGGGGAACGTGGCTGTGCTCTGACGTGAAACAGAGGAGAAGGACAGATTTGTTAGTGACCTTATGAAAAATTAAAAATATACCGTTCCAAACGAGACAACTGCAGCTCTGAGGACAACTGTAAGCAAGCAGTTGTTTCAAAGCTGAAAATACCCCCGTTGAACATATTTACATGTTGAGAACAAGGATATCCAGTGTTGTTATATTATCACCTGTAGACTTGCAAAAGGAAATTAAACCTCATTCTTTAGAAAAAGCAATTTTAACAATTGCAAATGAGGAAAGTTTTCCCTCTGGAATTCTGACTTTAGATTCTGTCAGACAAGAAAAGAAATTTGACATCAGAAGCTGAGATGCATTTTGGTAACACCTACATCCCAGCCATGTCAGCCAAGAGAAAACATCTGTTAACTATTTTGAAAAGGTTGTATCAGTAACTCTAACATATAGTGATCTTTGACTCACTGATTTAATTTATTTGCTTCCATGGATATGGGATTTCCTGCTGCTGAAATGGACAAAGAGCTGTCTCACACTTTCCAGCACCAGCATTTTGAGGCACATAATTAAAAAAGAAATCAAATTAAATAACAGTGGACCAAAGACTGTTTTAAAAGAAAAGAAGCCCAAGTTAGGAAGCTTGTTGCACGTATTTGAACTTACTCAGTTAGGTCTCTAATCCTGAACAATCAGATGTGGCTATGGAAATGGGGAGGGGTAGAGATGGTGGAAATCAATGAACTAACCTGTTTCTAGATACTACATAAATACTGTGCTTAAGCACAAGGGTCATGTATTCAAAACTTAAAAAATACCAAGACAATAAAACCTTTAACACATTTTACCTTTGAAGAATTGTAAGCAGACTTAATATAATGCTTCTGTTACTATAAAAAATAACAACAAAAAAACCCCTCCACAACTTTACAATCAAGATGCTTTAACACACACCTATCCATATTATCTTAAACTGTCAATATAAAACAAGGTATATGGCAATATTTAATCTGTTATATTGCCACGTTCCTACAGGAATAGACTCAATACACATGCAGTTATTTGATAAAAAGAGAAAACTGCTTGGGCTCTAAAGATTCCCTGCAGGAGTCACATATTTTCTCCAGTGAAGGCTAAAATGGCACTAAATTGCTACAATGAAACCAATGCATTTTAAAAGTCTAAAAGTGTCTAGCGAGTATGACCAGCAGATGGTTACTCCAGCACAAAACTGCTTTTGAATGCTGTTTATGTTATGTTTTTTCAAAATGCAACTTATGTACGACCCACAAGTCCTCTGGAAAACCATACCTCTTGGATTTCCACACATGAGCCACTGGGAGACTGAAGATTAAAGGCTGTTTAATCTAATCTCACAGACTATCACAGAAGAGCAGCTGCTATACAGACTGACCTTAGCAGAGATGACACTGATGGAAGAGACCTATCTACAGACGGGTTTATGCTCAATATGACTATTTGTGTTTTAAGGCAGTCTGCAGGTAGATTGTTTAAAAGCTCAATTTAAAATTGCAGGCCATCATGCCAGGTCAGGGTAATCAGAAGCAGAATGAAGTACTTCAGTCCTCCCAATTCTTCCCCAGAAATTTGCTTATAATGTCTCTGGTGCTGGGGCTAGAGATAGCTCCTCAAAATTCTTCTAGTGGTAGGATTTTATAGCTTGAATGAACACAGGCCTGAAAGCTTAGAAACAATGTTAACACAGCATATGGCATACCCCCTGAAAGCTTAAATACTTAAAATCTGATAGATGCGTGTTTTACCTGTGACTGCCTGCCAAGTAGCCTAGCAAGCCTCCTGCTCCTAATCCAGTCCAAAATCCTGGTCCTGAATTGGTTCCATGATGGGAATGCATTCCAAAGCTGTTGTCATCTTAAACAAAATGAAAATAGGAAACATCAGTTAGTAGCCTAATCCTCAGGCCAGCTGTTGCAAAAAGATTCTCTCCTGTTAAAAGATAATGGAAAATTAAAAAAGTTCCTCCTAATTCCAGTAGATTCTTGATCAAGCTTAACTTGAGAGGCCTCACATTTCAGAAAGCAGGAAAAAACACAGAAACGAACACCGCTTTGAGAAGTTTTATGTTAAAAATCTACTTCCACTCCATCTCACAGCCCTGACGTTCACAAAACATGGAAAGTCCCTGCCTGCTGATCTATAAACAGACAAGTAAGAGTAAAAATAGAAAAGGAAAGGACGAAAGAATAATCTGAAGGTCACATAGCAGGCCAGAGGTAGATGCAGGAGCAGAAATCAAAGAGGTAAGACTACAAAGTGAGCAAACCACAAAGACATACAGCTTCTAATCTCACTCAGCACAGCTGCACCATTTGAGTCACAGTGGCTCAGTGTAATGGCTAACATTACTTGTATTGTTCCTAGTAATCCTAGTCTGGGATTTGTTATCAAAAGGCATGTTAACTGCAATCACATTGCAAAGTTTTTGTTATGCATGAGTCACCAGCTTCACAAATACCTTGATGAAACTGCAAGCATATCAAGTAGGTTGTGGGGGAAGGAGAGTCATATATTTTTTACATGTGACCTGCTTAACATGAGGTTCTGAGTCAGAACTGAACGTCTTCCATTTAGAAATAAAAAGAGAAAATATAACCCCAAAGTAGAATAATTTTCTGGTCTAGAGAAAAACACAAATGCAAGAATAAGCTCAATCACAGGATTAACACATAAGGAAGTACAAAAAGCAAGGAAGATAACATTAGAGTCTCCCTGAAACATGCCCACCTGAACAAGTGGACCAGAGATGATGTAAGTAGAAGTCATGGAGGGTCTGGTTTGTCTCCAAACTGGTATGAAATAATCAGTCTGCATTGGATTTGATATTGAATTTCATTTTGAATGCATGGAGAGAAATATAAACTCTCATTGGGATGATATATTAGTTATGCTGATTTGAATAAAAAAAAAGTACTTCCTTTACTGGAAAAACAACGATAATTCAGAGATGAACCAACTCATTTGTTCAAAAGCACCGTGACTGAACATTGACTCAGTAAACTGAGTCATTTTTTGCTGAAATATCTAGAGTAAACATTAAGAATCATGTCAAACCACAAACAGAGAGAAAGCAGAATTTAATTAAGATAGGCTGGCTAAACTAGTTTCACAGGACACACTCTGCATGTTAAGAGGATTTAAAATGAGGCAAATTAAATATTAACAGCAATACATGAACATTGCTTTCCATTACTGTCCAGATTTCCAAAGATTAATACCTTCCTGGGAACACATGGACATACACACTCAGAGATGTGCTTTTGCTCTGCTGCCAGAGTATAAGGCAGATATTAAATGCAGTGAAATAGCATAACAATTGGTGCAATTAATCGACAAGTAACAGGACAGAAAAAACCAAAACTAACTCTTCACTGTTCCGCCTGTGCCCAGTATGACAGAGCCTGTCTTATGACCAGGGCTCCACTGACTACCACAGTAATGCCAGTGGCAGTGCCTACACAGGGTCACTTATGCACATGAAGCATACACAGACAGCTCAAAATAACTACAAGGAAACCAGTTGGCAAAGCCAACAGTAATGAAGAAGCAGAATCCCTTTAATTTTTTGGTGCAGGTACATCTATCTGAATGTTTCTGCTGGGCATGCCCTGCACAAGGGTATCCCAAAGAGTTACACTGCACCCTCTGTTGGCCAAGCAGCTTGAGCAAAACTTGAAGAAACCATTAATAAGCATTATTAAAATATAAACTAAGTAAACTTAATCTTTGCTATGTATTTTCTTGCTAAACCCTTTCTCTACCTCACTAAAAAAAAAAAAAGATTACGTAACTTGTGAGAATATAATTCAAGTTTCAGTGCTTGTGAGCAGCTTGCATGTGCACAGGGTTACATCAGTTGGTCAGACACCAGATATGCAATGTTTATGTTCCTTAGACACCGTGACTCCCTAAGGAAGACCACTTATTAAGTGACAAAAGTCATCAATTTTCTGGAAGAAGAAGGACACCCTTTCCTAGCTGCAGCCTTGTCATTGCTTATCTATTGCTTACAACTTCAGATGAACAGCCCCCTCTGAGATTCAGATGATGCACCTCTAATGCCAGTTCACAGGCACTGTTCTCTGTTCTGGGAACCAAATCTTTCAGCCACTGGGACTACACTGAAGCATTTGTTAACCAGAGGGCTTTTATATGATACTCAACTCCATTAACCACTTTGTGAATTAAATCAGTGCTGAAAGATCTTTCTGTAAGGTTTCAAAGCACCTCTTTGGAATGGGTTTGCTTCTGGCTGCATAAGACCATTCTTTCTTCCAGATTACCTATGAAAATTATTCTCCCTGTTATAATCCTCCTAAGTCACAGGGTATGAAAAGAACACTTGTAGAGCATGGGAAGATGGGACTTTCAAAGGGCAGCCTGCTGCACAGCTGCCCTGAAAGCCTGTGGAAAACCAAGTCCTTATTTTCTGTTTTGAACAAAGAACAGAACGCAAAGCTGTCTGCGGGCTCTGCAGCCAATTCGGCAGAGTCAACTGCCAATGCTCTGGTTTTAAGTTGGTCCCACCTGCCCCTACTGCAGATAAAACAGTTCAACCCTGCTTGCTCTTTTGAGTACAGAGAACAGGTCAGAGCCCTACCTGTGAAGCTGGACTTAAAGCCAGGAGGAGGAGGCGCCTGCTGACTCTGCCAGAAAGGCCTTGAGAAACCGTCACT
This sequence comes from Empidonax traillii, assembly GCF_003031625.1. Lineage (NCBI taxonomy): Eukaryota > Metazoa > Chordata > Aves > Passeriformes > Tyrannidae > Empidonax > Empidonax traillii. The sequence continues at coordinate 44,312 of NW_020955888.1, forward strand.
GTCACCGGGACTCTGCTGAGGCTGCTGGTTGCTGAGGAAGAACTTGTATACTCCAAAAGCAAGAGCAAGAAGAACTATTACAACAATGGCTCCAGAACCAGAATCAGAAGAATCTGATTGCCTTGACTGATAATAGCTAGAGCCAAAGCTTCCAGAGCTCTTCACTTTCCTTTCACCTTCCTCAGTCAGCTCTAGCCTGAACAGCAAACTACAAGAGCCTCTCAAGATGTAAGGGTCATCCGGGTAATCATAGCCTTCACAGCTGACTTCTATGTGTCCAAAGCGGTAGGCATTGTCCAAGTCTGCTTTGCACTGCCACTGAAAAAACAAACACAATACAAAGTAAAATCTTCTGCTCCAGAGATTAAAACACCTGTCTGCTTTCCCAAATATTCCCAATGAAATAAAGCTGTGATTGCTAACAAATTATCTAAGGGGCCGCAGGGTAAGAAATTTCTGAGCACTTATTTTGAAAGGGAGTAGGAATTTGATGTTAATTACAGATGATTTTTAAATGCTACAACTTAAAAAAAATTCTGATCTTTCAGAACACTAAAGAGTTACGACTGGAAGATTTTGTTTTTCTTCACTGGATAGGTTTTTCAAATACTCCTTCTTTAGACAATGCAATACTTCTAAAAGCATGCCATACGCTGTGCAACAGCTACTTAACAAATGCCTGTCCTGTCCAAACGTGATGGCAGCTACAAAAACACAACATGTGATCCTGAAATCCAGTGTGCTCGATTCAGTTTACGTCTATGCAGAAACCAAAAGAAATCGGGACAGACATCATTAGGCATTCAGATGCAACACTTAACAATCCTACTGCAGGTTCTGCAGTTGAATTTATGTGGGTTCCTCAGCCTCACATTTCCTTGAGGTTACCTGAACTTACCATCTCTAACTGCAAATGACACATATTTTGGAGAGGAAATTAAAAAAAAAGGAGTAATTTCTAAATTAATAATTCAGGACAGCAGTACCAACTGACAATTCAAATTTGACTGTGTCAGTTTTAACACTCACCTTCAACCTTGATTCCTGGTTATCTACTGACAGGAGCTTAGGTAACAGCTAACAAAACAAAGAGGGGTGATGACTTCCTGACAAGTATTAAGATCTTAGGGTGCAAGAGGAAGTCATGCAAACCCGAAACTTAGTGTTTAAAAGGTAGAGTTGAAGTGAAGCAACTATTTATAATCCCTTTCTACTCTAATAAAAAATGGAAATTCACACAGCAATATCAATTCCAAGAGTACCCTCTTAAGGTTTGCCAGTTTGATTTTATAAACTCAAGCACCATTTTATTTAAAACCAATGAAGGTTTGCTGTGCTGTGTTTTTACATCAGCACCTTCAAGGATATTTCAAACATATACATACAGTAGTTCTAGAAAATGCAAGCCTAGAAGTATTTAGGTTAAGTTTTTGTCGTCAAAGGTCATCTAACAAAAAGCAAGCTGAACTGACACCATAGCTCTTTTCTTCTTCATAAATTACCGAGTGTGGGGCAAGATGATTTCATTAAGAGTTTAACAAGTTTTAAACAGTTACCTGTACATCATAGCCATCCCAACCTTTGTTGTAACACTGAACCACCTCGGGAACGCGGGAACACCCCGCAGTGCCTCCCGTGCACTGCAGCTGCGGGACCGCAGGTGTCCGCCGGGACGTGGTGTACTGCCCTCTGTGGAGAGTGAGCGCCTGCACGTCCCTCAGCAAAACCTTCCCTGAAACGGTGGGGGAGGACAAACGTCAGAACGAAGGCGTTAACAGGGTCGGAAAAGACCTCTCAGATCACTTGAGTCCAGCCTATGACTGAACACCACGTCAACTCGACCACGGCACTAAACGCCACATGCAATCTTTCTTTAAACACCTCCAGGGACGGTGACTCCACTACCTCCCTGGGCAGCTCATTCCAATGTGTAATCACCCTTCCTGCGAAGAAGTTCTTCCTAATGCTTGCCACCACTTGTCCAGGTGCGTTCCCCCGGGCCACAAGGGCCCCCTCTCAGGACAAGACTGGCCATACAGAGGCCGCAGCAGTACCCTGCTTCTTCAGGACGCAGAGCCCCAGCAAGCACCACATGCGCAGAGGGAAACACGGCATTTCCCTCCTTCCCTTCCGAGGGGGCCCTGGGCTACTTCCTCTTAGGCACACAAGCACCCCCGACCGCACAGCGGGATTATTGCTGCGGCACGAGCCGCCTTAAAGGGAGCCCCAACCCAAACGCCTCCCTGGCGCGGGCCCCGGCACAGCCCCTCCTTCCCCCGCGCCGGGCGAGGCGGCAGGGACGGCGCCGAGCCCCGTTTCCCCCCACGGGTCTCACCCTGACGGTCCCAGCCCCGCACGGGGCCCGCGGCAGCGCACAGCAGGAGCACAACAAGGGGGACGGGGGCGGCCGCCATGACAGCACAGCGCTACGTCACCGTCCGCCCCGGCGGGGGGCGTGACATAGAGGACGGGGCGGAGCTTCTCCTTGGGCCCCGCCCGCAGCAGTCCGTGGGGCCAATGGGCGACGAGGGCGCGGCGCTTCCCGCGCGCCTCGCGCAGGGGGCGGAGCCGCCGCCGCCTCGGGACCGTGGGGCGCGCGCCCGTCACACGGGCGGGTCACGTGGGCGGCTCACCGCCCCTTCGCAGCAGCGGCTTCCGGTTCCGCCCGGCGGTTCCGGTTCCCGGCGCGCGCCCCTCCGGTGCCGCGCGGCTCGCGGGACGGGCGGCGCCATGGCCGGCATCAAAGGTGCGCGCGCGGGGCGCGGGGCGGGTGGGGCCGCCGCGGGAACCCCCGTCTTCCCCCTCCGTCCTGTGCCCCCCCCTCCCCCCCGCCCCGTGGGAGCCCCCCGTGGGAGCCCCCCGTGCCCCCGCCGTGCCGAGCGGGCAGGCGGGGCCGCGCTGAGCGGGAACGTCGCGGTCGGTGTTTCGTGCGGCGCGGCGCACTCTTCATCCGCGGTCCTCTTGTTGTTTCTCTCGTTGCAGCCCTCATCAGCCTGTCCTTCGGCGGAGCGGTCGGACTGATGTTCCTGATGCTTGGGTGTGCCCTTCCCCAATACAAGTAACGTGCACTCGCTTCCTGTTCTTTGTGTCTTTTATTTTGTGTCAGTAACCCCAGAGTAGTTTGGATTTCGTACTTAACAGAATCATAGAATCGTTAAGGTTGGGAGGGACCTCTGGAGATCATCTATTCCAATGCCCCTGCCAAGACAATTGTGGATTGAGAAGGCCTCTCTGTGTACGAGGGGTCTTCGGGTTTGCCTTTTTTTTGCTTCCAAAGATTGGGGTGGGAAAAAAGAATATCCAGGATTTAATTCACCTTAAAAGTGATGGCAGTAAAAGTTAAACTACCAGGCCTGACTGCAGACTGCTAGAGGGTGCACTGCCCTGACATGTCCCAGCTATTATCTGTGGCTGACAAACAGGACCTCCTGAGGTAGGCAGCAAGTGTGCGTTTTCCAGGGAAGCACCTGCATTTTCCCTCACTGGTAGCTGGGCTGTCAGTGAGTGCCAGGTGGACCTTTGGCTGTGACCCACGCCGGTAATGTGGCATCTGGAGTAGTTGCAGTTGCTGTCTGCACTTTGGGTATGTCAATTCCTATCCTTTAGTTCTCAGGAGATACAAAGTTAAATGACATTAAATGATTGGTTATTGGTTGTGAATTTCAGTTCTCTACATATATGACTAGAATTCTTATGCCAGCTCTCTTGTATTATAAAACCAGTGGTGGTGACACAAACCCTTAGGAGGGAGATCACTGTGCAGTTGCCCTTCAAACAACGCAGCAAAGTTTTATTGAAACAATGTGCACCTGCGTTTATGTGCCTGAGAAATCTAGTCTGGTGAGCTGCAAGCAAAAAAAGAAAGTGTTGCCAAAATGATGGTGTAGTTTTTGTAGGTGTCTGCTGGTTGCATTCACATTTTTAAAAAAGTGGAAAAAAAATGTCTTGGTTCCCCATGGTGGCTCAGTATTGTCTGAGAACGATGCTCTGTCCCACGTGTGTGCACTGAAAGCCTACAGACAAAATGATGTAAGGGCTCTGCAAAGGTATCTCTGCAATTCGTAAGCACAGCTGACAGGATAAAGTTTGGATTCAAGCTCATCTTGTGAGGTGGCATTAGATTTAGGCTTGCATAGTGAAATCTTGCTTTATGAATACCCTGTTAGTGAACTCTGCTGCCGCTGAAGTCAGCCAAAGCCTCTCACAAACATGGTCTGCTGGATTAATGTCAGGTTGTTCCAAAGCAAAGGATTTGCCTCCTCTGGGTTTGTGTCTGTCTGTCCTGAATGTGGATGCTGGATGGGGAAGATGCCTTGTGTTGATTTTAGGAAAGACAGGAAGTCAATCAAGTTAACTTAAACTCTTCTTCTCCTTTCTTTTTCAGCCAGTACTGGCCACTGTTTGTTCTCTTTTTTTACATCCTGTCTCCTATCCCATACTGCATAGCGAGAAGATTAGTAGATGACACAGATGCTACAAGTAATGCCTGCAAGGAGCTAGCAATATTCCTTACAACAGGCATTGTGGTATCAGCATTTGGGCTACCGATAGTGTTTGCAAGAGCAGCACTGGTTAGTAATATTTCAACCTATGATTGTTTGGTTTTTTTTCCCTAGAAAACTTTGTTCTCAATGTTTGTTTTTTTTACTGAAGGTAAACCTCTCATGCACTAAACAGCTCTTATAACGACATACTTATTACGTTTGCAGTGGAAACAGAATAGGAGTTCTTTTGACAAGAAGAACTAATACAGAAATGGGAGCATGGCAGAGCATGGTGATTGCCAGTTGCTTCATGCAGTCATGGAATAAACCCTATCAGCCTTGTATGCAATGCAGAGAAAATGAGATTAAAAAATACTGTGAAAGCCTAATAGGCAAGTAACCAAATATAAAAGTGTAAAGAATACTTTGAAGGCAGTTTGTTGAATAGTTGGGCTAAAGCAGCATGAATAAACAACAGAAAAAAAACCCCAACCCCCAAAAAAACCAAATGCATTTTTTGCACTCGGTGTAAATTATATTGGTGTTATTTTTTTTAAACTTCTGAGTTCTCATTACATCTTTACCAGTATATAGCTTTTCACTCAAACACTTTAAAAGTTCACCTTGTCTGTGTGAATTTTAAAAAGCAATACCGAGTCAAAAAACATGGAGTGCATTTTCATAAATGCCTTTAGGCAAGAACAGCTCAGACGGTCAGTTTGAGTGCCTCACACCCTTTGACTAATCCACTTACTCTCCCTGGGAAACATCCACCTCTTTCTTTGTTGTTGGCATATCTGCTGGTGTTTTGAAGACCTTAAATGTCTGTTTAAAAAGGTCTTACAGCATGGTTGGCAATATAAGTGGGTTGCAGATGTGCTGTAGCCTGGCTCTACTTTATACACCAAAACAGCTGTGCTTGTTAGCCAACACTTTGAATATGGCTAGAAAAAACTTGTGCTGCTTGGCTGGCTGTGAATTGATCGAATAATTTTGGGTAAACCCAGCCTTCTTGGTGTAACCACAAATAATGAGATACCATCTTCTTGCATCACGGGCATGTTACTGAACTTTGTCTAGAATGGGACAGTAAGATGTTGCCTTTTGTCTTGTCAGTATCCAGTTCAAAACGTGTCTAACTAAATTCCCCTTGTTCACAGATTTACTGGGGCGCATGTGCACTCGTTCTTACAGGGAATACAGTCATCTTTGCCACGATCCTAGGATTTTTCTTGGTCTTTGGCAGCAATGACGACTTCAGCTGGCAGCAGTGGTGAAAGGAAGAGAACTATCACAGGCATCTTGTCATGCAGTGGCCATCCATACAAATGAGAGAATGGGCAATAAAGAGAAGTAGCATAGCAAGCCTCTTGAGTATTCTAGATGCTCTTTTTCGCGTTGTTCGTTCTGAGTGTACTACTGTTGCTGATAGGATTTATATGTTTTTATGAAGTGAAGAGATTGTTGATTTCATTTTTATCTATGGTATGTTTTTAGGTGCTCTCTTGGTTTAAAATTGTTATCCTTCTGTCCAGTGTTTTATGTGAAGCTTTAAATCAGGAACAAGAACATTTAAACATGGTTTCAAAGAAGATTTAAAGTTGGAGTTTTTTGGTTGTGTTTTTATTTTTTTTAATTTATTTAAGCTAAGCATTAGTACTATGTTTCAGTTTTCATTTTTTTTTAAATACCAAGGTTAAATTATATACAAGCTGATTGGAGGTAAGAGATTGTCCACCACCATTGTCAATTTCCAAAGCAACAGATTGTTGCTATATTGTAGCTATATTTTTAGAGGCAAGGCTGGTTGGAAAGTACTGGTTGCAGATTTTCTTCTGCCCATACCTCATACCTGGTTATGAATGTTGATAGCCTTCATTTCAGGAGAAGGCTGAGGAGCAGATAGAGTTATTTGGGAGAAAAGTCCTAAATTTTAACACTGCTAGCCCTTTTACCTGCTTTGTTATTGATTCTGTGGATGTGACATTCAAATGCTCTGTAAATGTATTGATGCTGACATACAAAATTAAAGTGTATTGTAGGGGAAGGGAAAATGATGTTTAAATTCCATTTTTTAAAAAAAAACGTATCTTTTGAACTCTTTCTATTTATAAGTATTGTATGGTTTTGAACTTTTATGTCAACTTTTTACCACAAAGATGGTAAAATGTTCATTTATGGAACTACTGGTCTATGTTGATTTGAAGCATATACAAAGCTATTTCCTCCTCCCCCTTTTTAATTTATTTTATACATAGTATATATATATAATAAAACAGCTTTTAAAATGTAGATTAAAACTTTGTGTTAAACCTGCCTAAGAATGATTCCCCCCCCCCTTTCTTTTTTCCCCCTCACAGTGCAGTTGAGTGACTTTTTCGGAAGTCACTGGCTGAACTGATTTCACTTGACTCTTTTTAAGTTCTTATGCACTATGGGTTGATAAGATTTAATGTTATATCTGTAACTGTAGCTTGTGTTCTGTAAGATTGCACATGTAGCTTCAAATATTTAAGACAAGTTTTATGCATACCTCTCAATTGTCTGGATTTTTCATTTGAAGAAATTGCCATTAGACATTCCATCATGACAGAGCTGATGAGTACCACTTAACTAGGTTTGACTGTACCACGTGCAGTGATGAACTTTACCAAACATACTTCTAAACAGTATTTTTCAATTATTGAAAAAAAAAAGTCTAGGAATCTTAACCATGTGTAATTAAAAGCTGACAATTGCTTAGGTTTTGCTTAACAGTATGAAAAGGCACAGAACTGCCGGTCTTGGCTGTAGAATTTGGTTGCAGATTCAAGTATAAAGCTTGAATATATATATATATATATATAAATATTTGTATATGAATATATGCAAAGTTTGGTAGTAATGGTAGTGACTTGCATGACGTGCTCAAGGGACAGACCGGCACGTGGGGACAGCAGGGGTGTCACTGCCTGTGTGCTCTGCTTTGTTAATGTCCTGTGGGTAAAACGAGCTCAATTTTGCCAGTGCTGGTAGAGGAACAAGTAGGTGCCAAGGCTCTAGTGCAGAAGCCAGTCCATAGCAGATGGTGTTTCAGCCATAAGTGGTTCACCAGACTGCCTGCGATGGTGGCATTGGGAGCTGCAAGAGGGCTGTACGATCACGTCTTTCATCCCCTCTTTCATCCCCTCTGTGCCAGTACAACGGAGGCTGCAGAAAATCTCCCAAACCAGTGGCAAAAGTTGCAGTCCTTTGCAGTCCTTGCGAAGGGGGAATGCTTAGGACCTGTACAAATCTGAACCTGTTACCAACTCCTTTTTCATGGTCAGGAACTGTTTTCTCCTTCACTCCTGCTTCTCCATGTGATGCTACCCTCTGGATCACTGGCCATGGAGCTGACTGTGTATATATTGGTGGTTTTTTTTGTTTTGTTTGTTAATTTCATTATAGCACTACCTTCTTTGCTTGCACACCAAGTACAATCAGTATGGCTCTGATTTGTGAGCTAGACACTTGAGAGGTATAATCCTTCCATATAATATGCACTGAGATAGCATTACCATCCTTCTAGAGGGAAAAAATTTGAGCGGTAAAAATTTTAAATAGCAATCTTGAGTTCTATATGTTTAATCAAAAATACTCTAATAAAAGGAGTCTTTTGTTTAACATATTAATTGTGTTTTCTTTTTCATTTCTTTAACGTGGTTGTCGTTCCTGTGGCAGACATGACACCAGATTGCTCACTAGTCCTTCAGAGTGAGTATTTATGTCATTTACCTGGGGCTGCTCTATAAAGAGAGGCATGAGTGTCCAGGGCTGTACTAGTTGCACTGAGCTGGCTTTGCTGGTTGTATCTCACATCTGGAGTTTTATCTCCGAGTTTGTGTTTATAAGGCCAAATCCTGATATGTTGGTGGAATTATACAAAGTCACAGCCACCTTTACTCACTTATTTATAACTTTACAATTTTTATTTAAAAATAACTCAGCCCTTGTGATATTTGAAATGATTTGTGGCATTTCTGAAATCTGAAAAGTGATGCCAGTCTTTAACAGAATAAAGTAATGGGAATTGGTGGAAAATCTTTTTGAGGTGAACCATCATCTCCTTCCCTTTTCCTGCACACACTCGCTTTGGTCATATCTGTTGATTTTTTTCTTTTTCCTGTTTATTCTAAGAGGGGGGGGAAATTGGTTAAAATATTAACTGCATTTCTTAAAACATTGGAAGAAGAGTAAGGTGCTACAGCTGCACGCAGTTTTTTCATGAAATCAGAATAAATCATAGAATCATAGAAAATGCTGAGTTGGAAAGGATCCACAAGCATGATCAAGTCCAACTCCTGGCCCTGCACAGGACACCCCAAGAATCACATTATGTGCCTGAGGGTGTTGTCCAAATGCTTCTTTGAACTCAGACGGGCTTGGTGCTGTGACCACTTCCAGTGCCCAGCCACGCTCTCGGTGAAAAACCTTTTCTTGATATCCTACCGAAACCTCACCTGACTCAGCTTCAGGCCATTCCCTCAGGTTCTGTCACTGGTCACCACAGAGAAGAGTCAGTGCCTGCCCCTCCTCTTCCCCTCCCAAGGAAGTTGTAGCCTGCAATGAGCTCTCCCCTCAGTCTCCTCCAGGCTGAACACACCAAGTGACCTCAGTCGCTCCTCATACGGCTTCCCCTCAAGGCCCTTCACCATAGTCGTTGCCCTCCTCTGGACGCTCTTTAAGAACTTAATATCTTTCTTACATTGTGGCACCCAAAACTGCACTCACAACTCGAAGGTGAGACCACCCCGGTGCAGAGCAAAGCGGGACAATCCCCTTCCTCGACCGGCTGGCGATGCTTTGCCTGATGTCCCCCAGGACACGGGATGGCCATCCTGGCTGCCAGGGCACAATGCCTCAGATTCAACTTGTCGTCGACCAGGACGCCCAGGACCCTTCCCACTGCTCTCCAGCCTGTCGCTCCCTAACCCGTGGGTACGTTCAGGGTCGATCCCCGAGTGCCCGCTGCCCGGAGCCGGGCGGGAGGCGGGTGGGCTGAGGGGGCTGGGGGCGGGGTTTGGGGCGGGGCTGAGAGGGCTGGGGGCGGGGCGAGATGAGGGCTGTCCGAGGGGGGCGGGGCCTCGCTCTGTTGTTCCGGTTCCGGCGCAGCCACCGCCCCCTCGACGTGTGTGTGGCCCCGGTGCCAAGATGGCGGCGGCGGGGCCGGCGGCGGCGGCGGGGCTGTGGAGCGAGGTGAACCGCTGCGGGCAGAACGGAGACTTCGCCCGCGCCCTCAAGTCCGTCAACAAGAGTGAGTGCGGGCCGTAGTGCCGCCCCGCGGATCCGCGGTCCTTGCCCGGGCGGGCTCGGCCTGGTGCAGGGGCGCTGCCGTGTGGCGGGGAACGGGGCTCCGTGCCGGGAGCAGGGCAGCGGGCAAAGGCCCCAGCGGGTCCAACTGTGCTGGGGGAGAGGCGAGAGGGGCTGCCGTGGCCAGCAGGTCCTTCTGTTGCATCGCACGCATCCCTTGGTGTGACCCAAAACCTCGGAGCTGCTCGTGGTGTTTCCTTCTGTCTTCATCGTGGGAGAAAGGAGTGCTTTTCCCCCCGGGAACTGGAGGAGCGGTGCACTTATGGACTGACTGGCTTGGAAGCGCCAACTTGCTCGGGGCCGAGAGTCCACTTTGGGTTGTGTTTTTCTGACGGTTTGGCTTCCAAAACGGGATTGCTGTATAAGGCACTTAACGATGAAAAGTTCTGTCTTTGCTGCTTGTGCAGAGTAGGGACTCCTCTCCTCTCCTGGCAGAGCTGGGATCACATGAAAAAATCAAATAGCAAAACCTGTGCCTCTTTCCTAGTTCTATTTCCCTGTATTCCAGTGGCAGAAAGTGTTGGTGCATAAAGTGACTCCCTGTCTAGAGCCACACTGTTCCTCTGTACCAGCTGTTGGCCTTTCTCTGCGTGCTTTACGTGGCACTCAGGCCTTGGCACTGTGCTCTACCTGGAAGTGAAATGCCAGTGAAAGGTTTGTCCAGTCCCCTTGGTGCAAGCTCTGTTCCAGGCATGTTAGCACAGTGGTCACTGCGGGTAATTTCTGCATTTATGCTGAATTCTTTTATGGACCAAAGTAAGCCATGCCAGGACCCTTTTCAGACTGACCTGACCGCTCTCTGGGGTGGGTTTTTGCAGCTGTAACAACACGTGGCTCTTGCAAAGCCTTGGTATGTTTGATAGTGAGTTGGATCATTGTGTTGAAACTGGTTTCTCCTCCAGTACTGCAGATCAGCAAAGACGACGTGACTGCGCTTCAGTGTAAAGTAGTGTGTCTTATCCAGAATGGGAACTTCAAGGAAGCCCTCAGCATAATCAATACCCACACTAAAGTGTTAACCAGGTGAGTTGTGTTTTGCTGGGCTCTACAAAACGTGATATCCTAAGTCCTTGAGAAGTTGCCACAGCTTCAGTGGAGGGGACTGATAAGGCAGCAAAATGAAGTGCAGGAGGTGCTCAGAGACACTGGGATTGGTCTTCTCAGTGAAACTCTGATTTATTGTGGGTCTGGATGAGTTTGAGGCAGTCTAAGATCTTGCTCTCACTGTTGAAGGGATTGTCCCTGATGTAGCTCAGCCACCTCCATGTGCTGCTGCTGCTGCTGCCTGTTGGTGTGGCTGAGTATCACAGCTGATACAAGGGAAGGGGACAAATCTCAGTGGGATTGAGGAGAGAAGGGAGAAGCCTTTGCCAGTGGCAGTGAACTGTTGGCTTTGCTTGGCTGTCTCACCATACTTCTCCTGGGGGTCCTTATCCAGGACCTTATCCTTTGCCAGCCTGAATGTACTGCCTCAGCCTTTGTGGTGGTGCAGCCCTTTGCAAATCCTCTCAAAATCCGGACCTTGGAGACAACTTGTGTCTGAGGACAAGTCAAGCTTTCCATTTGAGTCATTAAGAAGACTGATTTTTTTTCCTAATAAGGATGCTCTTTTTGCAATGACTAGGGTGAAAATTTCTACCCAAGAACTGCCTGGCAGCAAAATTTTTGTATTTCAGATGCTGCTTTTATAAAGGAACTTCCCAGGAAAGTGTATTGAAGTATCACTGTGATGAAACATAACACTGTTTATGTTCACATCTGAATAATTACCTTATTTGCTAATTCCTTCTTTCCTGGGACAGAAGGGGTTTAACTCAAGCTGTTTTAGCTTAGTTTTTAATTATATGGTAAGGAGGAGGAATATCTTCTTTAAATCCAACTGGCTTCAGAATTCTTCCTATGATTTCTTTAGCCTCACTCTGTTCTGTGTCTGTCTTTGTCCTGCAGAGCAGGGAAAGTGGTGGTTCCTTCTCTGCCTTGAAGTTGTCCCGTCCTGCGCTGAAGGTGGCCCACTGCTTTTCTTTAATTCTGAATACCACTGATTTGTTTTCAAACTTCCTTAATACTTGGTTGAATCAAGATCATTTTAAATAGGCAAAGAAAAGCTGGTAGCAAGTGGCCCCAGGCATGAACTAAAGGAATCACTAATTAATTTTCCTTTGGCTTAAGTGGTAACCCAGGGAGTAGGTGGAACATAGCATTCAAGGCTCTGCTTTTTTGAGAATGCTTCCCTGCTGGTGTGAGCTTGCTTTGAAGCCCGTTTTATGTTAGCAAACCTTTTTGCTGCAGTTCTGCTGCTCTGATGTTTCAGAATAGGTTAATGTTATGTTTGTCTTCATATCAGAATGTAAGAGGGATTTTGTATTTTATACCTTTTCCTTCCTCTCTCTGTGTGAGTAAATTGTCTTTAGAAATTAGCAGTAACGAGCTTTTGTTGTAATGATACACCTTCTCCTTAAGAAGGAGTCATGGAATGAAGTTTGGTATTGTTCCACCTTTTAAGCATTTGATTAGCATAATCAGTAGGAGGTGGGGGGCGGAGAGGACTTGGAATGCTGTTTGTCTGGAGACACCATTAAAAAGGAACTTCTTTTTAGGTGAAGTTTTGATATGCTTTCTCTGTTGAACACTAAGTAGGTTTAAGGTATTTTCAGTGCTCAGCAGATACATAATTCAGTAATCTGGGATCATGTGTTTGGATTTTGGGTTATGTAGCAGTCTGTGACTAATTAGGGCTGATTAAACAAGTGTGCTTATGTGGGTGAATGCTTTTGAATGCAAACTACAGTGCATGCTGTCAGCCTTTGTCTTGTCCTTGCAGTGACATTATTGCCTTTGAGAAGGCCTACTGTGAATACAGGTTGAATCGTATTGAAAGTGCTCTCAAGACCATTCAGAGTGCCAGTCAGCAGACAGACAAGCTGAAGGAGCTTTATGGACAAGTGGTAATTACAAGCTTTTCTTCCTGGTGGGAGTTTCATAAGCTGGATGCCTTGTCGCTCCTCTAACGGGGGGCAAGTATGGGGACAGAATTTCCTTCTCTGCCTTGAAGGTAAGGACAGGAGGTACAGTTCCAACTGCTCAAACTTCTGTGGAGCTTCAGTTGCCTATTGCTGGAGGCAGAGTCATCGTTTTATCCCCACTAAACCAAAGCTATTTGTGACTCCCACTCCCTCCCTGGGTCTGGCCTGGTGTTTGCCATATGGCTGAGGATGCAAGAGATCGGATGGGATTTGTTTGTGGTTGAGCCATTTGTCCAGAAATGGTGTGTGGGGCCTGACATCTTAGCCGTTAAAAGTGAAGCAGGAAAGAAGTTATGTTTTTTCTCTCATTTCTCCCTGGTTGATCAGATCAGTTTTGTGAAGAATTCTCTCAGCTGCATGAAAGACCATTCATTTAATTTCTTTCTTAGAGAGGCGATCTAAGTTGGAAGAAGGCTGTTTGAGGACAAAACTGTGTAAACTGCTGCTTTTAAAGAAGCTGTTTTAGGAGTAAGAGCTGTGTCATTTTTTGCAGGTATCTGGTGTCATTGCTTGAGTCCTTGCAAATATAATCTATATAGTTTGCCCTTAAAGGTAGATGAAATATTAGTAATGTTCAGCATATCGTATGATGCTCTGCTGCCCCTGTCCATGGGGAGGGAGGAAGGAGGCTGTAGTTACCAGCATGCCCAGGAAAATGCTGTTCCGAAGGCTAATCCCTTCCCCTTTCTCAGTTGTACAGACTGGAGCGTTACGATGATTGTCTGGCTGCATACAGGGATCTCATCCGCAACTCCCAGGATGAGTATGAGGAAGAGAGAAAAACGAACCTCTCTGCTGTTGTGGCAGCACAAAGCACATGGGAGAAGGTGGTGCCAGTAAGTGAGCGTGTGTGTCCATGTGTGTGAGAGTGAGAGCCAAGGAATAAAGGATATGGAATTGTAGATATTGAACAGGACAGAAATGTGTTTCTCTCTTAATGACTTCTGAGTGTACTGAAGATCACCTAGTATATTTTCCTGTATGGAGTAATAAATGCTGTTATTGTTCATGAGTTATACTTCACCTTTCATCTCTAGGAGACTTGTAGATGTTACAGCAGAGCAGAAAGTAGATCTCTCTGAGCCTGCATTGGGCAGAACACCTGTGGGTGACTAGAACCTTTTTTCTCATTACCTTCTTGCCCAGGGTAAAAGCTAACTAACTGCTTGGATCACCCAGCCATGCTTGGGAATATTTCTGTTAATGAACAGTGCATATTGTAATGTTCACATTTGTTTGGAAATCTTTGTCCTTCAAGGTGTACATAGCATGCTCAGCTTTCTGTTCAGCACTGTACATCCACTTTCTAACTCCGTAGAGCAGCAGTTCTGCCCTCTTGGCAGCAGTCTAAGCAATCCCCAAGTTCAGGCTGGAGTTTTGTTGCTGCCTCGTCAGTTACCTCTGATTTTGTACAGTGTGAGGCAAGGTCCTTTACACTGAGACTTACTTGCCAGGTGTGTGCCCTGTTAAAATTGCCTCTTAAATTTATTTTACAAGGCTTAGTTTAAGTGTACATGAAAACTATAATTTTTGTCCATTGCTTGTCAGATCTGTACAGATCAGTTGGCGCTTATCGAATGTTACATTTTCTTTTCATTGTAGGAGGATTTGGGCCTTCGAGAAGCTACCTACGAGCTGTGTTATAACAGTGCATGTGCATTGATTGGGCAAGGAAAGTTGAATGAAGCAATGAAAAAACTACAGAAAGCAGAAGGTAAAAACGTGGTGAGGTTAGAGGGAAAGTTTGTGTGATAGGAGTAGTTGCTCTCTGTAGACACAAATCAGAGGAAAATAGGTTTTGAAAATTTGAAAACTGCCTAGCATCAGGATTTGTTGTAAGTTCCTGACACAACTGGTATTTTTGTAGAACTGTTCCTCTGCATCTCTTTTCCAGAGCTGTGCAGCATGTACCATCTCCTGGCTGTCATGCAGCCCCCTGATTTGTGTTCAATAACTTTGTGCAGTGTTTTAAAGTAGGAAGTAGATATGAGTAATCTTTTAAGCGTTAGATGTCTTATCTATTCTAACTCCTGATTTTGTTGTTATGAATGTGTATTTAAACATATGCTATAAAAATTAAAAATACTTCATGGTACGAATTAGGTATGAAATTAATATAAGCAAATAAATGAGCTATTTTTGGAAAGAGGATTTTTTTTCTATGGGGTGGAAGAGGGATTTTATGTGTTAAAACAAAAGGGGTGAGAACTAGGGAGGACTAGTTTCAGTCTGATCTAGTTGCTCTTGCAGATAAGTAGGTCAGTTCTGTCCCAATTTTGATGAAGAACCTATATGTTTTGACAGTCATCCTTTGGAGAGCAAACAAGTGATGTTCTGGTGAAGTATATGAGAAAGTTAAGCGACTAGTATGGGTTCTGAAAACTAACAGAATTGCTGCCCCATAAAGGGTGATATAATCTCAATATTGCAGGCTTGCAGCATTTAACTCCTAAGATGGTGTGCAGTTTTAGCTGAGTGATCTGTATGGAAAGGATCAGGAGCCAAGTGTAAGGAAATTTGCTCATGAGAGAAAACAAGCGTATCACTTTGCTCTCGGAAGGCAGTTCTAGGAGGGACAGTATCTCATGCTCAGTCCCATCCATCATCAGACTTGCAGTCTGCTGTGTTCTTGTAGTGCTCCAGAAGTTTCAGCAATACATGATAATAGTTATCTATTCCTCCATGCTTCTAGCCTTTCTTTCCCCCCTAAAGCCTTCTAAATTGTGGTTTTCAATTTGTTTTTCCTTCTAGAGCTGTGCCGCCAATCGCTGTCAGAAGACTCTGTAAGTTCTTCATGTTCTGGAGAGTGTTTGCTTTGCATCATGTGGTCACAAAGTGCAGAGAGCCACTGGAGAGACAGTGCTCCTCTGCTGGTACCAGCTTGTTAGGCTGGGGCAGAAATCATGAGTGTTGCAGAAAGGTAGCAATCACTGCAAGATGTTTGTAGCTGTGTTCCTTGCAGAGTAGCCTGTGCTGGTGCAGGTAGGATGGGTACAGGTTGTCTGAAACCTCGCTGTAACCTATTCCTGCTATGGATGAACTCCTGCTGAGTGGGTGGTGAGAAACAGGAAATTTGTAATCCGTCACTGGTTTGAGCAGAGGGGCTGATTAAGTGCACAAGTTAGGAGTATTTTCATGTTCTCACAGGAGTAGGTGAAGTTTTTTCTCCTGGTTTAACCCACATATGCTTCTGTTTGTGCTGTGGCTACAACCTTCATCTGCAGTAGCTGAAGTACTTTGCTGCTAATGCTGCCCAAGAGAGCTCATAGACATTTCCCAGCAGACAGAAGCCAGGGTAAGAGAGGTGAGATAGCAGCTTTTTTACTTTTTACTTTGATTTGTCTTCAGGATGTGACAGAGGAAGACATTGAGGCTGAACTGGCCATTATTCATGGTCAGATGGCTTATATCATGCAACTGCAGGGTCGTACAGAGGATGCTTTACAGCTCTACAATCAAATAATCAAGTTGAAGTAAGGAGTTTTTTTAAAAACAAATGCTCAACCTCCCATCTGTAGAGGGACCACTGATTAATAACAGTTTGCTTTCTGCTTTTCTTATTTTCAGGCCAACAGATGTAGGACTCCTTGCTGTCATTGCAAATAACATCATCACAATTAACAAGGTATAGAATTACCTTGCTGCTTTCGATGCAGTTACTCAGCTTGCTTCTCTGCTTCTGTGGAGAGAAGGGAAATAACCAGGAAAGATTTTTTTCCCTAAATAGTAGTTAAATTGCAGACCCAGGGACCTTTTCTTCTTCAAGGAATATAGTGAAATCTTCTCATGATGTGCAATTTCCCCAGGACCAAAATGTCTTTGACTCAAAGAAAAAGGTGAAGCTGACCAATGCAGAAGGTGTTGAGCATAAACTCTCCAAGAAACAGCTCCAGGCAATTGAATTCAACAAAGCCTTGCTGGCAATGTACACTAACCAGGTAGGGGAAACTGATCAGCAGTAAGTAGCTACAGATTTACTCCACGGGAGTTTGACTGGGCAAAAATGGAGATGCAGCTGTTCTCTGTCAGAAGGCAAGACCACTTGGTTTAGGCACATAACTGAGCAGAAAAATAAAATCATCCCTAAAAGCACATCTGGGTGACTGCTTAGTGACTTGAGTATTGCTGCAGGGAGAACTGTGTGGAGACTACTAGAAGGTAAAAGGAAAAAGAGTGGTCTTAGATGCATCTGAAGTGCCACTAGGAGGACTTGTTCTTGGCTCTTTGTACTCCTTTCAGGGAAGTCATCTCAAGCATATCTGAGGTACTGCTGGTATGTTAGCCCTGTGTTAGATGCTTGCAGAGGTTGAGATATGCTCTCTTCCCACTCCTCAGGCAGATCAGTGCCGCAAGCTGTCAGCAAGCCTGCAGTCGCAGAGCCCCGAGCATCTGCTCCCTGTGCTTATCCAGGCAGCCCAGCTGTGTCGCGAGAAGCAGCACGCAAAGGCTGTGGCGCTTCTGCAGGTAGGTTAAAAGGAAGTTTTGCCAAGCTCCATTTAAACTTGTGCTTTGTGTTCTCCTTTGCTGTTTTCCTTTAGTTTGTTTTGTTTAAATTTCCAGGGGTATCTGACTGCTTATTTTGGTTTAGTGCTGTTGGAAGGCCTTCACACCCAACTCAACAATGCTGCTTTTAAAGGGAAATAGTTCCCTTACGCTTCTGATTTTTATGTTTAAGAAGCTGTAGTACCCTTCTTCTAGGGTAAGCAGTAGTCTTAGCTGCTCTGCTTACAAGCAGTTTGCAACACCCTCCTTTTTGGAGGGAATGAGTGGCTTGGGACAGAAAACTGAAAGGACAATGGCTTACTGGCATGCTTCGGGGCCCTCTTCTGCTGTGTGCTGAAGCCTGCCTGTGCTGGAAAGCTTCCCTTGGTTCTTGCCAGCTTGCTGTGACTGAGCATGAGATATGATTCACCAAAGCAACAGCCTCATGCCCACACACAAGTTGAATTGTTCATTTTTCTGACTCTCAGGACTTTGCAGACCAGCACCCTGCTAATGCAGCTGAGATCAAGCTGACGATGGCCCAGCTAAAAATTGCTCAAGGTATTAATTGTCCTCCTTTGTTGGGAAGTGTCTGTATATGATAATGCTAAAATGAAAAACAGACTTCAGGGTAATCTTTGCTGCAGTCACTGTTGTGACAGAGGTGTGGAGCAGAGATGCTTTCAGTCAGGTAATATATATACATGGCTCTGGCAGGATAGTGCTTACAGCTTAATGGCTGGATATGCAGGCTCCACAGACCTCTGCCAGAGATGCCCACAGTCTTTGTGAATAATAGGGGGCAGGAATCTCTTCTGGAGCAGGATAGTCTTGGGAGCAATATGGGGCTCCCTAATGGTACCATTCCTGCCTACAGTCAAGCAGCACAGAGTTGCACCTGGAAGAAAAGACCCTGCTTGCAAAATTCATCCTGAACCCTTGTGGAATGTGGCAAGGGCAGAAATGTCCACTGTGTGGAGGCCTGTCCTTAACTCTGGAAGGGGGGAGATGATCTGAAAAGGGGAAATTGTTCTGTGTTCATTGGCTCGAAGTTCTCTGTGGGGATGAAGTGATGCCATGCCACTGAGTGTGTTCTTCCCTGTCTCTCTTCTAGGCAGTGTCACCAAAGCCTGCATGATCCTGAGGAGCATAGAAGAACTGCAGCACAAGCCTGGTATGGTAAGCAAAACTCAGTCTGAACTGTGAGGTTTTTCCCTTGTAGGACACCTTTGCACTGCCTGCTCCCTTTTGCCTCTTCCCTGTGCTTTTCACTTGACCTGAGCGTTTGCAGGGATTTTGAGCCCATCTTCCTTGTGTTGGAGAAAGGTGGGATTAGAACTTGCATCAGGTGGCCTGAATTTAGCCAAAGAAGTACTCTGCCTGTCAGCAGGGATGCTCTCTGCCTATGTTCCCACTCCCTCATAGTCTCTGAGACCTGCATGTTGCCTGGATTTACTTGCAAAACATGACTGGAGCAACTCCTTCCCTGGTATGTACTGTGAAGCAGCTTTAGGACAATAGGCCTTAGGAAGAAAGTGCCATATGTTTCATCCCCACAGCACCACTCCAATATGCATGCATATCCACACCTGGTATCCAGGAAAGCCTGATGACCTTGTAAGTGCTCACGTGCTCAGCATAAGTGTCTTGAGCAGGGGGTGGATCTGACAGCCGTGGGTGTGCTCCAATTGCAAGGGCGAATGATCAGAGTAATTTGTAGGGGCAGTCAACAATAGCAGCTCCTTGCCCTGGATCACCTCTAGTTGTGCCTGGGATGTAGGCAGACAGATTGTGTCTGTATTGTCTCTTCAATGCTGATTTCTTTTTTCATGGCTCTTGGGGTAGAGAACAGAGGAAGAAAAAGGGTTTCTAATGAAACTGTGTCCAGTGGTAAGCAAATAAAGTGGCAAGACAAGAAAGTTTGTTCAGTGGATGCAGTCGTAGGCTTGTACCATAGGAGAAAGATGGTAGCGACATTTTTCGGGGGAGGGACCTGAGTAGGAAGATCTTGGCCTCGGTATCCTGCCTGTTACCACAGGATTTTTTTAGCGACAGAGCAGAAAGTTCACATTGACTCTACTTTTGGGAAATCCCATCATTTAACTGCTGACCCCATGGCTTTAGACAACTTGCGTGAAGATCTGTATACTGCTCTTGAATGTTTGCAGGTGTCTGCGTTGGTGACAATGTACAGTCATGAAGAGGATATTGACAGTGCAATCGAGGTCTTCACACAGGCTATCCAGTGGTATCAGCAATTCCAGGCAAGTCAGACCAGAGGAGCTAATGTGCAAGGATGTGTCCCAGTTTTTTTCTAACTAGTCCAACTCAGGTTTTCATGTTGGTGCATAGCCCAGCAGCTATGCAGTTGGAGTTACAGAGACCTGTGAGCTCATGTTTTGTGAACATTTGTTTTATCACTGTTACATTATTTTAGATGTTTTGCAAACAGGGAGCAGCAGCTCCTGTCAGATTAGGGGAGTGGTGGCAATGGATGCCCAAATGCAGCAATCAGAACTTCCCCCTGATGAGACAGCATGGTGGAGCAGCAAGCTGCCTTGCCCCATGCAGTTCTGCCTCACATCCCAGAGTGCAAAGGCAGTCTATTTTGTGCATTATAGGATGCTAACTCAGTTCTCCTTGGCCAGGTCTCAGGGACATTAAAGCCAGCTAGAGCTGGGCTCTATGCTGTGATAATAAGGAACTAATTATGGCTGCTATGTCTTTCAGCCAAAGTCTCCTGTCCATTTGTCACTGATAAGGGAAGCTGCCAACTTCAAACTAAAGCATGGCAGGAAGAAGGAAGCAATCAGCGACTTGGAGGAGCTATGGAAGTGAGTTGGGTGGTTGCTGAGCAGCAGGTCTCAACCCAGAGTCCTCTACAAGCTGTCTGGTGGCAGACAGTATCTGACACAATTTTTGTTGACTGGTAACCATCCTTTAGAGTTGCTTCTGCAGAGGGGCTTCAATGCAAAGCCATATTTTGGAAGGAGGAGAGAGAATTAAGTTGATCTATAGTTGATGTTCACTTGAAAACCTGGTAGACTTGTCCCAGAGGCCTCTTGTGTACAGCAAAGACTGCTTTGGGGACTGAGATGCATAATTTTTTCTCGCGCTTCATAGACGTGGATGTTTACAGTTTAGTTTTTATTGTGCACTTGATGGGATTTTGCGGGGGGAGAAGGAACTGTTAATTTGCCTTTGCTACTGGGTTTTTCATCTTTCATTGCCTGCTTCATGACACTGTGGGGTTGTCTGCACCTCCCTTTGTCCATACCAGTGATGTTTGGTGATGTGCCGTGGAGGAGACCACAGGCAACTGTGCTGCAGCAGCAAGCTCTTGTGTGGTAATACCAGTCTTTGGGATGAGTAACATTGGTCACTCAGTCCTTTTCTGTTTTGTCTTTTTTTTCCCCTGCAAAGACAAAACCCAAAAGATGTGCATACTCTGGCTCAGCTCATCTCTGCCTATTCCCTGGTTGACCCTGAAAAAGCAAAAGTGTATCCTTTTGATGGTGGTATCAGACCAAAGAAAGAGGCATTTGGGTACTGCTCCCTTGAATTTTCAGCTCTGTGGGGACTTCAGACTCACTCTCACCTGAGAAAAGGCAAGGAACATCTCCAGAACAGCAGCATATCCAGGTCAAGTTGTCTGGAGCTACATTATTCCCTAATTGGCTTGATTACGGTGAGATCTCGGGCCCCTTTTGTCTTTGGCCACCTTCTCTTTGAGAATTGATAACTAAACACTCAGTGGAACAAAAAATAGGAACACCTTTATCTTTTCTGTTGGAATCTTAAACCTGTGGCAGTAATGCAGGACTGTGCCTGATAAAATATGACTTAGGTCTCACTCACCCAAAATAGGGTTCACACACTGCTTTTGTCACTTGAGCTGCATTCATGGGAAGTTGTTCCTTCTGTCCCCATATTAAAGAGGGAAAAATGAAGCAGATGGCAATTAAGCAGCTCATCCCAACTTGTGTAAGAACCTGGTGAGAGAGACAGAACTAGCCCAGTAGGCCTATCTGGTGTCTGCATTGTTAACAGACAGAATTTATTCAAGCTCAAGTTGCCTCTGGCTGTCTGGAAAAACATGGGTATTTATGCTTGCTGGTTTGCATCCCTGAACTCTTCCCTTGCAGTCTTAGCAAACACTTGCCTTCCTCAGACACCATGTCACTGAAAGTCGACGTTGATGCGCTGGAGAACTCCCATGGAGCAACCTATGTGCGGAAGAAAGCTGGGAAGCTCACTGGAGACAGCCAGCAGAAGGAGCAAGGGTAAACCAGGCTGCTATAGCTCTGATGCATCCTTCTTTGGGGTGGCACAAGAACCAGACCTGGTGTGGTATGGGCATAGCTGTGGAAGGCAGACTGGTGAAAAGGGAGCCTTGTTGTTTAACTGCGAGAAGTTTCATGTAGCAGCAGACCAAGTTCTTTGAGGGATAGTAATGGTTTAGCTTTTTCCAGAGCTAGTTTTTAGTTGACTTGTCTGCTCTGTCCATGCCGTGTCACAATGTCTGTTCCCGTTCTTGCTTTTCAGACAAGGGGAAGTGAAGAAGAAGAAGAAAAAAAAGAAGGGTAAGTTGCATTTCCTAGCTGTTGACATAGCACAGCTCCAGAGAGCCATCCAGATTGTTTCTTCAAATAGCCAGACTCCAGCTCCTCAGGAGCTAGAGCCCCTTGTTAGGACTGGGTCCCTGTGAACACAGATCTTCGTGATCGCTTGTTTGGATGGGGCATTTTTTCACAGAAGTGAGAGCAACACCCTGATAGGATGATGTGGGTTGCTGGGTCCTTTGCACTGCCTGGCTGCATCCCATGCATGTTCCTTGGTGATGCCTGACTAGTGTGTTGACTCCAGTCTCATTCTCTGACACTGGATGTTCTTGCAGGAAAGCTGCCTAAGAACTACGACCCCAAGGTGACTCCCGACCCTGAGCGGTGGCTTCCAATGCGGGAGCGTTCCTACTATCGTGGACGGAAGAAGGGCAAGAAGAAGGAGCAGGTTGGCAAGGGGACTCAGGGTTCAACCACAGCTGGCTCCTCTGAACTGTAAGTACCTATTTTGCAAGGCTTGATGCGGGGAATCACTCTTGGGCTGCTGGGAGGGCTGGGTTTGTGCTGTTTTGCTGCAGCTCCTTCCCCACACCAACTGCGGGTAGCACAAGTGAAATTGTATTTTGCTGCTTCAACCTGCTACCAGCTGCTCTCCCCAAAAATCCCTAGAGGTTGCTGAAAACCAAAGTGATATGATAGGCATATTTGAAGGTGCCATGGTGCAAATAAAATTCCCATAGTTCTTTAATGTGCTGTATCTAGCTTTGATGATAAGATGAATTTTGCATGCTTTCTCTTGAGCTGTTTGCTTTCAAGTCTTTTGGCAGCTGGAGAACCAGTAGCCATGATTTGAGAAAACACTGTACTTCCTTCTAAGTTGACGCATTATTTGAAATTATTTGGAATCAGGGATTACCTTTATCTGTGGACAGCAAAATGGTGACTTACTAGCATCCGAGAGAGAAAGGACGCTGGGTTTCCATTGCCTAAGATTGGGGGCCTGAAAGGCTTCTGTGTTGCATGAGCTGTCACATATTCAAAAGTTAGCCTTACTTTTGTTGTTGAGGACTTAAACTATTAGTGAACATCAACTAGAAGGTGACTGCCTTGTCTTTGAGACATGTTCCCATTATCCATCATCCCCTTTGTATGTTCAAGCTTATTTAAGATTTTGCATGAGTGGCTTCCCCACACATAATGCTGTGTTATGGGGCAGCTGTATATTTCACTGTCAGCTTCCTGCATTAGAACCAAATCTTGCAAGGGGTTGTGAACCCACGTGGTATTTCCTTCTCTTGTTTTCCCTGCAGGGATGCCAGTAGAACTGCCAGCAGCCCACCTACCTCCCCTCGGCCTGGCAGCGCTGCAGCTGTATCGGCTACAAGTAATGTCATCCCTCCCAGGCACCAAAAACCCGCTGGTGCTGCAGCCACCAAGAAGAAACAGCAGCAGAAGAAAAAGAAAGGGGCTAAAGGAGGGTGGTAAATAGCAGGATGTGTAACCTCTCTCCTTCAGTAGGTGATGCTGGTTGCAAAATAAAGATCAAAAGAAAGTGCTGGTGAAAGACTCTTGGCATTGGGATCTCTGTCCTGCCTGTCACAGTGGTCTGGGAGGAGGTGGGCTGGTATAGGTGCCGTGATGTCTTTGTCCACCAACCAGGTTCCCTTGCTCACATTTGCCCCCATCATGCCTTGGATTGTTGCCAAACTCAAATGTAGCCCCTACGAAGAAATCTGTCCAAGTTGCCTAACATTTGAGAGATGTGGGATAATTCAAGTTGTTCTTGAAATGTAGTTTTATGCTCCTCCTGCATATGTTAGGTTAGGCCTTCAGCAGATTTATCTGATAACGCATCTGATGGTGTGTGATGAAAGCACTGTGTTTTATGTCTTGTCCCAGTCAGTCGTTGACCTGCAGAGAGCGCAGGCACAATGCATCTTGGAAAGCATCACTGGTGCTAGATCACATAGGAGAAGATAATCTGAAGGGGGATAATGAGGCTGTTAAAGAGAAAGCATGGAGAAGTGTGTGGCAGCTGACTCGGTGTCCTGTTTTCTGCAAGTCACCTGTCTTATTCTAATGGACTTGGCAAAACAAGGGGGAGCTCAAGGTGCGCTTCTTCCTCCTTTGGGTTCAACCATAGGTTTCCCATAGTAGAGTCCTAGGTGTTGGGTTTATAAAAATAAATAATTTGAATGGTACGGCAGCGGGTCAGCTCAAGCTGGTTGACTCTGGAGAGGGACCCAGAACAAAGAAATCCCCAAGCAATTATACCTTTGAGACTTACGCACCTGCCCTACGTGCACCTTGCATGTGCCTCTTGGTCAATGGGTATTTTTGGTCTGGATCTTTAACACCTTAGTGAGGTATTTCTCTGTGTCCACGCAGGAAGGCTGTTAGGGGTTCTTGTGAAGTTGCAGCTTCTGCTGATGGTTGTTGTCTCCTGTTTTGTGCTTCTGGTACACCTCCTTGCTGGAAAAGCATGCAAAACTAAAAAAGCTGATTTAGGATAAACATTTATCAACAATGAAAAAAAGTGTATTATCAATATGCTTCTTGTCCTAAAGACAGAACAACAATGTACCAGCTACTAGAAAAATTACTAAGAAGACTAACTCCATTCCAGCTGAAAAGGTATCTAGGTGTAAGTTCACAGCTTGTGGCCCTAGGCCTCAGCAAATCCAGCTAAGCAAGTAAAGCTAAGCAAACAGCATACTAAATCACATAGAATTATAACTCTCTGTAACTTGTTCTGCCAAAAACTTATTCACGCTTAACAATTAGCTCTCAACACCTGTCTTGAAACTTCTGGTTTCATCTGAACATAGCCAAAACATTTTTCCAGACATAGACTGTCAAGGTGCAAGAAATATCACCTCAGAGAGAGCTATCAGAGGTCAGCCCAAAAAGGCAAAGGCTTCTGTTTCTGAAAGGATTTAAAGCAAAGGCCTGAAAAGGCAGAGGGCGAGGGAAATGTTACTGTGGCTTGGTAGTTTTTATTCCCTTTACGCTTTATTCCCCTTTACACTGGGAGTATCTGTAAGGGGGGCTGAAAGTGTGTTGTCTGAGTTAAAAGAATGAGCATAGAGAAAACAGCAATTTGAATGGCTGCCAGAGTCATTTGCTGCCAAGTGAGTGCTGAACAAAGAGTATTGTTTTTAAATTACTTCCCTGGGCGATGTGCCTCTTGTTAGCAAGCAGCTGGTGCCTACAGGAGAGAAAGCACTGTCCTACAGCATTCCAGTTTCTGCAGGGTGGTTAGGAGAGGAGATACTGGAGGAGAATGCAGCTCTGTTCAAAAGGCGCTATTCTCCTCTGGTGGAACCTGGCTGAAACTGGCCTGATGGAAACGCTGACTTGTGGCACTGCTGGAGCCCTGCCTGTCCCGGGTGCCTGGACGGTGCGCTGACTGCTGCGCCAGAGATGGGCGCGCAGGCAGAGGCAGGCTGGGAACAAATCCCGTGGGACTGGGGTAAGGAGAGGGCAGCAGCAGCCGTGGGGGAAGCGTGGCCTCCCTCTGACAGCCAAAAGCCACCCGTGTCACGGGTCGCTGCTTCATCGCCGCTCGCGTGTGCCCAGCCCGGCCCTGGGAGCGCGGCGCTCGGGGCTGCTGGGGGCGCTGTCCGTGCGCGGCAGGGGTGCGCGGTGCCCGCGGTGCCGTGCCCGGCGCGGTGTCGGTGCACAGAGCGGGCCGGCGATGGGCTCCCGCCTGCGGATGGCCGCGCTCTGCGGGGCGGCGCTGGCCCTGGCGGGCGGCGCGGCCGTGGCCCTCCGGGCCTGGGCCCGCCAGCGGAGCCGCACCGCGCTGCTCGCCCCCAAGTCTGCCGCCGCTGCCACCGCCGATCAGGTACCGGGGCCGGGTCGGGGCACCAGGCGAGGCTGGGGGGTCGGGGAGCACCCACTGGGATGCCTGGGGCCTCCGGCGGGGCCAGCGGGCCCTCAGCCCTGCCGCTCCCCGCAGCGCGGCGGTGCCCTGGGCCGCGGCGGGGCGGCCGGGCCGGGGCCGCTCTCCCCGCTTTCCTCCCCAGCAGCGTCCGTGGCCAGCGGGTGTTCCAGGGCTCCCCCGTCGCCGCGGCCGAGCCCTTGTGCCTCAGGAGCCCGGCGGGCATCTTCCCCCTCCTCACCGCCAAGTGGCCTTTGCTGTGACCTCCAGGCCCCTTGTTCAGCCTCCTTCTTTCCCCTAGCCCCGCTTAGCTTGGCATTTGTCCCGGCTGCCCGGATAACGGTGTTGCCTTTCGCTTTGCAGGGAAAAGGATACAGTAAGCAGATCCTGGTGCTGGGCCTGGATGGGGCTGGGAAGACTAGCGTTCTCCACTCCCTGGCAACTAACCACGTCAAGCGCAGCGTGGCTCCCACCGAGGGCTTCAATGCCATCTGCATCAACACCGAGGAGTCCCAGATGGAGTTTCTGGAGAGTGAGTGAACCTGTTTTAGTGTGGAACATAAAATAAGTTCTATTTTGTGCCCTAGGCATCAGGCACATATTTTAAAAGCTCCACGTTCCTGCATGCCTGCTCCAATAATGCAGAATTATGATTATTTTCACTTTGGGGATCCTGTTTTCCTTCCCAGCCTCTTTGAAGGACATAGTGGTGTTAGGTCAGTTTTCATTCAGCCCTGCCTACCGGGGAGCTCTGCTCTCAGAGAGAGAAGGGTAACAAGCCTGATTGGCTGAAACCAGCCCAAAGGAGAGGTTTCCCCTGTAAGGCCTGTGTTGTGGCCCATAGCTGTCATACAGCTTCTCCTTGGTGCTCATGCCTGGCCAGGGGCAAGAGCCACAGAGGAATAAGTAATAAAGAAGAGAGGGGGAAGAGAAAAGCTTTGTATGCTTTTTGTTCAAAAGCCTCATAAGTGGTGTTTTCTAGTCTTTAACAGCTTTTGAAGATCTGTAGCATTTTGCTAAAATTTCTATATAGTCCTTTGCGCTGATTTTGGATGTATTGTCCATACCTGCAAAGGGCATCTCCCGTGATGCTTTTGGGATGTCATAACTGTTCAAGGTGCAGCTAGCTAATGGGAAAGGTGGAGGCCATGAAGTTAGGGCAGTCCCTGGTACAGAGAGGTTGACATCCCAGCCTTATCAGTGCCTGCTTTCTGTGGAGGAAGAAGCTGCCCATTGCTTCTGCTGTTTCTGCACTGTACTGTACCAGTGCTCGACTGTCTCAGTTGGCAGCTAGCCCATAGATGCCTCTGTACCTTTGTCAGCAGGCCTAAAGGAGTTGTGCTATTCCCAGGTAAGTTTTTGCGGTGTGAGGATGAGACTGTTAAGGCAGAGTTTCATTCCCAGTCTTGATAGCACAGGAGTCTCTGCAGTGGCTTGGGGAAATCATCTCTGTAGATATGCATGCAGTCTGTGCCCCTCACCTATTACGTAAGAGGGTGCTTCCTACTGGGATGTGCTTTGCCTGTCTGAGCCCAGAGAAACCCACAGTATCTCTTTTCCTGCCTGGGGGTGGTCTGGGCCCAGCACTGCACACCTCACAGCAGAACCTGTTGTTTCTGAGTCATCCTTCCCTCTCTGGTCCAGGTTGGTAGTGACTGAGATGTGATGGCTGCGATCTGACCCATGGGAAATGCAATGTCTCAGGCCAGTTTCAGCCAGGTAAATCCGTGCATGGCTCTCTAATCTGGTTACTTAGTCTGTACCATCGCCTAGTCCTGGGGTTAGCAGCCTATGCTGTGATCACATGGCACAAGTTGATCAGCAAACAGCAGGGGTTTTATTTTGCTGGCTTAGACAGATAGAAAACTGTTCTATTTTTTTCTTTGTACCATCATACAGATAAATGGGTGGTATTTTGTCTCTGCAAAGGACAGGAGCTCCTTGCTTCTGCTCAGTTCCTACTGGTTTGGGAAAAGAAAATGTGAGGTTGCTGACCCCTGGGTTATGCTATGCATGAATGTACTTAACAAAGGGAGCAGTGCTGAGCCCCCACAGTATCACAGTACAGAATCAGAGGCTTCTGTCCCAAGTGTTATGGGTCTGTCACAGCCTTTTGGCTTCTTTCCACAGTGGCAGACTTGCAGTTCTGCCTGCAGATACACCGGGGTGCTTGAAGAAGAGGCAGGCATGCCCTAGCGGGAAATGTTACTTCCCTTTCCATATTCTTGAAACTGCTGAACCTTTTTGACTTTTAAGTGAAATTGCTTTGAAAGAGAACAAAGTCACGGAGGGCAGTAAAAGATGGTGGACTAGTAAGGCAGGAGACAATTATATGGAACCCCAGATATATTGCTTTGAGAACTTGCTGCTTTTGAGAGAATCACCCATGCCTTTTGAGCACCTCAGTACTCTTTGAGCAAGTGGTCCTGCAATATAGCTGGAGAAGACTTGGAGACCTGAAAATACATCTGAAATACTTAATATACTGTTAGTTATTGAACTCTTTTCCCCAGATGGAAACAACAATCTCAAACAACTTGCTGCCACAGAATTGTTGTAAGGTGGACAGCTTTCCTCTGTACCAGAGAAGAGCTCAGGTAGAAATGTATCCTGTGCGAAGAATAATCGGGTTGCGTGAAGAGTCTGCTGGGGCTTGATTTTTCTCTCTTCCTAAGCACCTCTGGTTATTGACAGTATTAAAGCTATGGGAGTTTTGAACTGGTTCTCAGTGTCATACAAATATGAGAGAGCCTCATATACAGAGAGAGCCTCTCAAATATGAGAGCCTTCCCCACATCAGAGCTAAACTTCTCTGGAAATTGTAGACCTGCTTTGTCGTAAGATGAGATGGGCATGTGGAGGTGGGTTATATGGGGACATTCTCACATGGTGTTTATGGACACTGAACCTCCTTCTACTCTCCCTTGAGAGCAATAACCAACAGGCAGAAAGCAAATATAAAGCAACTGAACCCAACTGAACTGCACCTCTGGGAGCAGTGTTGCTTGAATCATTTGGTGAATCCTGTGCTGCTGTCTTCTCTTCCAGTCGGGGGCGGTGAATCTCTGCGTACCTACTGGAAGATGTACTTGCCCAAAGTGCTGTTGCTAGTCTATGTTGTGGACTCGGCTGATCATGCCCGACTGCCTGTGGCGAAACAGCTGCTTCATCAGCTGATCCAGAACAACTCCACCCTGCCCGTGGTGATTCTGGCCAACAAGCAGGTAAGAGTTCCCTGCTGCTAGCTGAGCTTGGGCTGGCAGCAGCTCTGGAAACAGCAAAAAAACCTTTCAGAGGAGGCTTTGTGCCTTTAAGGAGACCGCATGGCTGGGAGTTGTTCTGACACACCTGTTGACCACAAAGCAAAATAATCTGAGGCTGAGTTTTGGATCTGCAAGGTGCAAGTCCTGTGCTTGGTAAAGATGCAATCAGAGCTGTGGGTGGAAACTGCTGCACAGGTTAGAGAGCTGCAAGGGAGACCACAATCAGATCTGGAGTTAGGTTTCTGTTCTGAGTATCTGCCTAGAAGTGCCACTCTACGTAGCAGCAGCTAAAGAGTGAAGTACCATTGTTTGCCTCCAGGTTGTCCAGTTGATTGCTCCTAAGGCTGCTGCTGAAATCTGAGAGAAGGAGCAGCTTTCTTCACAAGGCAGTGCTTCCTCCTAAGATCTTTGTGAAAGTGTTGATGATTGGTACTGTACCTGGAACAGAACTGAGCCTCTGGAACAGGCCGATGACAGAACAGCCCAAGGCTTTTAATCACAGATTTTCTTTTACCACGGCTGTGTGCTCAGTTTGGTGTACATTGTTACCTCCTAAATTTCTAGGAAGTGAGGCATGTTACTAGTCATTTGTGTTACTCTTGAACACAAGTGCAGGCCTGGGCTTCATCAAACTCAAATGCACCAGAAAAGGTGGTGACTAAGAAGATAGGTAGGGCACGACTGTTGTACATTTGCCCTGGTCTTATAACTCTGATGGACACTTGGGGTCTTGGACCAGCCAGGCTTTTGTTTGCCTTTACAGGTGGTCTTACACAGTTATCAGAAACACTGGAATTAGTATAGAAATAAAAAAAGAACTGTACCCATATTTCTTTGTGAAGAACTTAGGTTAGGAATAAACTCTTTTCCCCAAAGCATTTTAGGGCATGAGAACTTGACCTCAAAGATGGTATGTAAGAATAGTGCCCCAGGGCCTTTGAGACCCTTCCCCTCCCTGGACAAAAGCAGCAGCTTAAAATGGGAATGGTGCTGCCACCTCTTGCAACTAACAGGCCTGTTTTATTTTTGTGTATCAGGACCTTGAAGGCGCATATTGCATCACTGATATCCACGATGCTCTGGCACTGTCTGATATTGGGGATGAGAGGAAGATGTTCTTGATTGGTACCCACGTGGCAGAAGATGGCTCTGAGATCTCCTCCAGCATGAAGGATGCCAAGGAGCTGATAGCGCAGCTGGTTTTGGAAACACAGTGACAGCTCTTTTCCTACAAGGTGGTGTTTGCGGCTGAGGGAGAGCAGGTGTTACTGTACGGTCAGTTTGCCATTGGCAACTGAAATGTACAGATATGTTTTCCTTGTGGGTGTGGAATTCCTCTGAAAGTGATGTCTAGTTGGTAAGAAAATCTAATTTATATAGTGGTTTGAAAATACATTTGAGAAGTAGTCTATTTTTAGCATGTTTGTAGGGGGAAATTAGTCTCTCAGGCAGCAGAGTTCAGGGGATATATGGCTTAGATGGGCTAGATAGCTTCATGCCAGGTGGGAATCAAGCACTGACGTCAGTGGAACAAAGTTGTACCCAGTGAATTTAACCTGGCTTGATGTCTCAGGCTTAAACTGAAATATGTTTACTTCACAGATTTTATAGAATCCTGTTAACAGGTGTTCTGTTAAAAATGAGGCCTCACTTCTTGTCAGTGTCAGAAATTGAAAGTGCTGGGACTGGTATTTTTTACAGTGACAATTCCTGTTGCTGTATTGGAACTGGCTGTTAAGGGAGTGGCAAATTGGTAATCTCTGGAAATTGGGTTGGTTACTGCTTGTTTAGTGGGTTAGAACAAGAAAATGAAAGCAGTAATACATTAAGTGTTTCTTTGCCTACAGGCAAAAAACCAAAACGGTGTAATTTGAGGTAGTGACTGGAAGCATTTAAGTTAAATTGGCACCAAAGCTGGGAGATTCCTTCATCAGGCTGAGCGGCTTATTTCAGCTTAGTCCGGGACGTCCTCGAGCAAGCAAGCAGTCTTAAGTGTGAAAACGCTGTTGTGTCTTGAAAGAGGTCTCTGTTAGCACAGCAGGCGGGGACGGTGATGAGCTGCTGATGAGTGTCACTCTCCCAGTGTCCTCCTAATTATACTCGAAGGAGGGACCCGTGAGGAGTCCTGTAAAGGACCTGTTTTGCAACCGCGTCTATTGTACGAGGCTTCTGTAGTTTTGTCCTTTGTAACAGATGCATAAAGCAGAAAAATTCCACTCTAACCCGTGGTCCGGGCTTCATTTACCCGAACAGCTGGGCTGCGGGGCACTCTCGAGGCGTCTCTGGGTGAGCCGCCGTGGAAACAGGCCTTGTCACCTTATCCCCATCGGTACGGGCAGGGGCCCGGCCGCTGCCGCCCTGGCCCCCGTGCCTGTGTGCGCCCCGGGCCCGCCGGGAGCCGTGCGGGGCGGGCGGAGCCGTTGGGGCGGGCGGGGCGGGGCCGGGCCATGGCGGCGGCCGGGCCCATCCGAGGTGCGTGGGGCCCGGGGCCCGCGGGGTGGGCGGGGGCGGCCCCTCCGCTCCGGCAGCTGCTCCGCCGAGCCCCGGCCCCGCCCCGTCCGCCCCAACGGGCCGCGGTGGGGCTCGGAGGGAGGGAGGGCCCCCGGGCACGGAGAGGCTGTGGTGCCGGCAGGCCCCTGGCACCGCAGCTGGGAGTGCTGGATGCCGGGCCCGATCCGTGGCCAGCGTTGCCCTCGGGGCACGTGGATGCCTGAAATCGCCCCTGGTTTCCCCACGGTGCGACTCTTTGACTGTCACTGGCTTTCCTGTCATCCCATACCACACCCCCACACTTGCCACCTTAAAATACGGTGGTTGTTTTCTGTCGGCACCAAGTCCTAGTTTAATCCAGCTGCTCTTCTCCCGAAGCTCTGAAAACCTCACCCCTCCCCCGGAGGCTACTGAAGTCAGTAATAAGGGGTAGCTACGCTGAATCAGGTGGGAGCCTGCGGGTTGGTGGCCACTGGCGCCCAGGAGGAGGATGCTGATGAGTGAATGTGGTGTTGGGGATGCTCTGTACTTCAGCCTTGAGGGCTGCCAGCATCCCCCGGTGATGGGCATCCACTGGTGAGCACTTCATGTGCAAGGTGCATTGCCAGGCAGCTACACCGGGAAGGGACCAGGGAAAAACAACACAAATACCTGCTGAGCAATTGTATTCTAAGGAGATGCACAAACTTCATCTGCCATATCATTATTTCATGCTAAAGAGCAGGCGGCCCAGACCACAGGTATTACCAAGTTTTTAAATTCACGTGTTCTTGTCTTTGCAGTTTCTTCTTATTCATCTGTACACACCAGGTAAGAAACCCTCCCAGCCTCAGCCCCCTGGCTGGGTGTTGAGACTGCCCCGTGTCTCATGGGAGGGCTCAGTTGGGAACTTACATCGCACAGTGAGTCGATATATTGGATGCCACAGTGGTAAACACTGAGAGGAAATGATGCCTGGTTTTCCCCTTCCCTCAGCTTTTCATGACAAACATCTGACCATCCTGCTTCTTAAAAATGGAAGCTGTGACTGTTTGATTTACAAGGAATTGATCTCAAAGGGAGTTGATCTCCCTTAAGCAATGAGTCTGTAAGAGCTCAGGCAGCAGAGGGGAGGTGTTTCTTTGTCTGGCTGCAGCAAGGCCTCGTTTTCCTTACTGGGAAGCATGAGCAGGACCAAACAACAAAGCGCTCCCCCAGTGCTGTCTCATTGTCAGTGAGGTGGCTTAACTCCTTCAAGTTGCAGAGCTGCTGCAGGTGCATCCTATATGGGGATGCCTGTCTGTCTAGAGATTTTGCCATGATAAAAAAGTCAAAAGTACTATTTTTTTTTATTAACTGGGGAAAAAAAAGATTTAATACTTAATGATTGTCGAGATGAGGGACCTGATTTGAATAGACGTGCGACTCGTTCATTGGCTGGGTCGTGATGCGAGCCTTGCACAGCAGTGTCCAAGCCAGCAGTGCAGGGCACTAGGGCCGTGTGCACACTGTGCTAGATTTGGCTCTGGCCGTGTTGTGGGTATGTGCCAGCAGCAGAGGAAAAGCAGCAAGCCTGCTTGCAGAGATAGTGCTAGCTCTGTGGTGCAGCTAGGCTGGGGGAGACCTCTGCCTGCTAATCCTTCACCCCCTTGCAACTTAGCAAGGAAAAGCTGCTGGGGAACTGGTTTTTGGCTCCTGAAATGATGTCTACCTTCCTGACTCTGTCCCATTTTGAACTAGTGGCAGGGGGCCAAAGGCCTACAGGCACAGTTCCCTGTGTGGGATCTCAGTGGGAGCTGTGTTTCCAGTGCTGTGGCTGGCAATTGGGTGTGACAGGGAGATAAATCAGCAGGCATCTTGCATGGAGCGTGTGGTGAAGATGCTGTAACAGCAGCCTGCCATTGTTAGGATCTCTGGTGCTGAGTGCTCTGGCAAGCATTTGCTGGGACTTGGCGTCTCACTAAAGGTATTAGCCTCATCAGAGAAACCACAGGTGTGTCCCCAAAGCACAGACTGTTTTCTACCAGCAAATCTCTCTCTCTCTCTTGGTGTCCTTGCTTTTCTCTAGGTCTGTGCTACCTTATTGAAGGGTGATACTGAGGAGGGAAGCAGTGCCCCAGGATTTCACTTTCTGTGCTTTTTCCATGATAGGGCATTTCCACAGCTGCCTGCACAGTGTGGTTGTTCACCAGCTGGCTGGGGGCAGGCAGTTGCAGCCCCAGTGGGTGGGTATGGGCTTGGTCTGTGACATCCAAGTGTTGTACAACACACTTGTGGCACTGGGTCATCTTGTTGTTCTCTCTGTACCAAGGCTCATAAAGCACAGGCACTTCCCAGCCACTGGGATTTCAGGCCTAGTACTCTTGATCAGCAGGAACAGCAGTGATATCTGATCTTTCTGAAAAGTTTTGGTCTGTTGTATATTCAATAAAAACATTTTCAGAGCTGCTCCTAGGCCAGAGACCATGTATGTTCCTGTGTCTCTAAGCATCTAGCACCTCTGTGCTAAATGGACTGAAATAAAATATGCTTCTAAAGCCATGTGGCAACAGTGCTGTCTCCATGATGCCTTTTAGTAAACCACAACAGTGTTGATAACAGGTATTTTTGTTCATGTGGACTCCCGTAGACTGGGAGATCATCCCTCTCCTACCTGCAGAGGTTTCATGGCATGTTATTAACCACAAAATTTCCTTCCCACTCTACCTGCCGTGTCCCAAAGGGACCTTGCAGTGAAGGCAGAATTGCAAATTTGTTTCTCTACAATCCAAGAGAAAGCACAAAAATTCATGGGCTGGTGAGTTCCCCAGATTGAATGAATGGAAAGTACTTGAAGAGAGAGATCCTTAAATGCCCTCTCTTAAGGGAATGGAGACAAAAGCACAGGGGTTTTAGAGTGTGTTATATGGCTTTGAGTACAGCAGCGGCTTCTTTATGCTTTGTTTGTTTAACTGTATGTTTAACGGCATTTTTGTCCTTTCCTGCAATTTTGACAGGATACATGTACTTGCAGAACCTAAGCAAGTGGCTTATGAAAGCAGTCCCAGGTAAGCAGGTGCTCAAACAGCCCTTGCTCAGGGGCTGGGGACTGATGGGGCTCAGGCAGATCAGACCCTTGGCCATTGTCTTGGTACTGCTTTCCTCTCTGTCTCCAGAAAAGCAGACTGAGAAATTCAGTGCTTGAAGGGCTCACTCCATCTTGCCCTTTCTTGCGTTCAGTCAAAAAAGCGGGCTTGACTTGCATCTTGCCTTTGTTGCCCCATCTGAGCTGCCTAACTGAGATGCTGCAGGGTAGGATGGTGCTGTGGTGCAAGGTGACTGGATCTCACTGGAGCCACAGGTTGCTGTATCCTGGAGGACGCAGTCCAGCTTTAGTAACAGAGTTGCTGTCTGCATGATGTGGTCAAGCTATAGCTTGGCAAGCTAGGGCAACAGTCTCTTGATAACGTCTCTTCTCTACTGTCTGGATGGATCTCAAAAAAGGCTTGACAAGCCCATTGCCCTGCTGTTCCCTATCCTGACTATTAAACCCCCTCCCACCATGGCTGTTCTCTCACTGGTGGATGAGCAACTCCAAATCAGCCCTGGGCACAGGAGAGTAACCACTAACATGCTGTAAAACCTCACCCACTTTCCATGGCACACCCTACTGTAACATTATTACTATTTTTACTGTCATACCTGTGGTGTAGTTAGGTGGTAATAGTGAGGCAAAAAAAATGGAATCATGAAACTCCCTCAGGGGTTTCGGAGATATAATGAAATGACCCTTTCTGCACATCCTCCAGTGACTAAAACCAGACATAACTTGAAGGTTCTTTTGTTTTTGAGTTGACAACCACCACCTGGAGAGTGTTAGGAAGTTCAGTGCCACAGAAGGTGAATGCTCAGGGGATAGTAGTGGCACTTTAAAGCTGTGGGGAGCCATAGGGAACGTGTGTGTTCCATCCTAGGAAGGGAAGGATAACGCCAGCAAACACATTTCACCCCTGTGCATATTACTAAAATTTCACACCCTTTCTGTTCTTTCTAGTCTTGAGTGGGGAAACCAAGACACCATCTGGCCCCTGTCATGGGGGGCTATGACAGCTCGACCATCTTCAAGAATAACATTACTGTCCAAGTCCAGGATAGACTTTTGCAAGCACCAGCGAAGGTCAGTGATGCGGTACCACAGCCTGGGGAAGAAGGCAGCTCAGAGTGTGCTCTCCAGTCAGGAGAGACATGCTGTCTCTCAGGGGAAGGGAAGATGCCATCTCCTCTGCTGTCACCACTGCCTCACAGGGAGCTCCACTGTGGGCATTGAGACTCACCAGGTTGTTTTGTGCTTGGAACAGAGGCTGCCTATAGCGGGGAAGGAAGTGCTATGGGAGCATAGTCACCCTGAGTGCTTGACTTCCAAAAGGGTTAAGAACCGGGGTGCTAAGTTTTGGTGCCCTTTTACTTCCTCATACCCACTGCCTGGCTGTGGGAAGGACTTCTGCAACAAATGGTTGCTGATCTGATGATGTGGTTCCCATCAACGACCATAGGAGCTTGCCTTGATCTCAGTCTTGATCATGTTCTCTGTCAGTTGCCTTTTGCTAACTCTTCTGTGCTGTTCCTCAAAATCCTTCTTCTTGTACAGCTACAGATCAGTGATCGGTGGGCGGCCCCCGCTAGTGAAGTTTGCCTACCCTTCTGAGCGGCTGCTGAAGTTGTCTGAACCTAAAAAAGTCCACCCGGCCTTCCTGCAACAAAGGTGAGAGGCTAGAAAGCCTGTAGGGTGCTACAGGTAGGCCCTTGGGCCTTGTGGCATCAGTGCAGCTTCAAAATAATAAATGCAGGAACAGAGGATGGGTATAACAGAGGGCAAAATGCAGAGCAGGGTCTGTGGTGGGATTAGAACTTCTGGAACCTTTCCTGGGATGAGTTCTACACTGGAAATGGCCACAAGACAAAGCTGCCTTCCACTGCAGCAAATATGAGGCTTAAATGCCCCAGCTGCAGCCTGGTTAAACCAGAGCAGGGGAGTATTTGTGAGTGGTGGTGCCGTGACTCTCTGCTTCCAGATCCCCCGAGTGGCCCGTGTCACTATCCGCGCTGACCTACAATGCCTCCCCACGGATCCTCGCGCTTGCCCGGCCAAAGTCACTGCACCCACAGTTCATTCCGCCCAGAGAGGTGAGGAGGTGGTTGAGTGAGATTTGGAAGGAATAGTGATGCAGCAAACTTTCCTGAGTTTTTACATCCTGTATCCTGCCCCTGGATGTGCCCAGTGTGTGCTACGGAGGGGAGAAACTGTCTGGTTCTGCTGGGATTTATGATACTGAGAGAAACTGCCTTCTCAGAGTGAGATACTGTCTTTACAAATGTCCGTGCTGAGAGAAGGAAAACAGCCAGGCTGGAGCAGCCTAGTATAGCAGGAGAGCCAAGGGAGGCATCTGGGCTGCATCCCCTGATAAAGCAGCCTGGGAAACTGGCGAAACCTGATGGGAATGGCCTGTTTAACTCTTAGGGAGTACAGTCATGTTTGTATTTGGGCAGCTTTGCTCCTATCTATGTATATAGGGGGCATGAGATTGCAAACAATATGCATATTTTAACAGTGTTGTACTAGAAGCCTAATTTAGAGACCTATTTCTGAACTTGTTTCTTTTAGGTGGGTCATCGGTTTGGCAGGGGTGAAAGGGCTTGGAGCAATCTCACATTACACTCATTTCTGTGGCAAAGGCTAGTCTGCATGGATGCAGTCTCTGGGGTTGGGAAATGGGAGGCTGCACTAGAGCAGGATTTGGCAACAGGAACCCTGTGAAAAATAGAAAAGAAGTCCTATGCTGGAGCAGCAATCACTTTTTCCATAGGAATGCAGTTAACTGTACCAGCACTTTTACCCTGAAATCTATGTCTCTCTACTTAGCAGGGAAATAATTTGATTCAGCCAGGAAGATGAACATGAAAAACATGGAAGAAATTTTTCTGCTACAGGGAGAAATTTACTTGACTACACAGGCTCTCATTACTGGTGTTCCTCTCCCGGCTATGAATAGGCAACAGTGGGGAAAAGAAGTGATAGTGCCTATGACATACAAATCCCTATAGCACTGAAATTACCTTATAGTTCAGGTGAAAAATGAACAGTGGGTGCTGGGGAAGTAAGAGTGCTCCTTCTTGTGACCATGTCTGCAGAGGAAGGGTGCTGAGGTGCTCATCCTCGTGGAGGAAGGAGTGTGTCCCTGTGGGATGCTGTGGACAAGTTCTGTATCTGCACATCCTTCCTCTATTCTGAACCCATGCAGGTGCCAACACAGGTTCCAACTGCTGCAACCTTGGCCAATGCATCTCCACGGATAGAGCGCCTGGCAGAGCCCTGTGTCAGGCAGATGACCTGCTGCTATAAGCACAGCTATCCTGAATCTGTCATTCGTCCGGTAAGGCAGCATCACCCGAGACCCTGTATGGAAGGGACACTTGGCAGAGGAGAGGGCATGGGTGCTCAGTCCCTTGTGGCTCTCTTCATGGCAGCCCTGAATGTGCTGCTCTCTATAAGGCTAATGAACCTGAACTGTAAAGCAGGACTCATCCTCCATTCAGAGCATGAACTGACTCCCACAGATGTCCCCAGAGAATGGCAGAGCTGAGCCTAGCCTGCAGTTGTGGGGATGGGGAGAGGGGGACAAGTGTCTAACCAGGATCTCCAATGCTGTGGGGTGGGTTGGACAAAGGGCTGTGGGTAAGGGGAGGCTGGAGGGCAGGTTGTGGGAATGGCCAGGCAGAGATTTCTGCTTCTACAGTTTGCCTGGTGCCAAACACATCTGAGGACAGATCGTCCCATCTACTTGTAGTCAGTGGCTGTGAACCTGGGTACACTGAGTTAGTGGAGGCTGGCCACCCATGAATGCCAGGAGCACCTCTAAGGACCTTTTACTCCTAATTCTTCCACAGGTTTCCAAGTCAGCTCAGCAGGCAGTTGCGAGCCCTCGGACCATTGAGCTGGCTAGGCCAAAGAAACTCCATTCTAAGTATGAGGCCCCACGGAATCCTGAGTGGCCAGTGTCAGAGGCTGCCAAGCGTGCGGTGGCTACACCAAGGATTGTGGAACTGGCCCAGCCTGGCAAAAGGTAGGTGCTGCTTCTCTGTCATGAGGAAATTATCAGCTGCCAGCCCATTTTCTGCAGGCCATAGCACCTTGCTGATTTGCGTTTGGCCAGTGAGATTAAGCCACTGTTCTTCCACTTCCAAAATGCATGTATTTTCTCTGTCTGGATGTGATAATGCTACATGGGTTGTGCATTTTTGAGGTGGAAGGAGAGTCAAAAGAGAAGAAATAGGAACTTTCTAATTCCAGCAGGAATTACTGGTTGGGACTTCTTATTAATTACTATCATAAAAATCACCCAACTGGCACAGGGCACAGTGTAGCACATTCTTGCTGCCCAGCACGACGCAGCTGGCCTCAGCCCGGCCTGCAGGAAGTGCTGGATAGGATGTTTCACTGAGGGTGGGGGAATGCCTGGCTGTAGTGACTGCCAGACACGTCCCTCTCCTGGTGACAGCAGTGGAGGCATGACTCCTTTTGTCCTCCCTTGACAGGGAGGGGCAGGGTGCAGGTGGAGGTGTGTCAGCTGGCAGGCAGCTGGCCCTGCTCTATTCGGGACTGACCATCCCCACTCTCTCTCCTCCAGGCCTCCTATGGGCTTGGCTCAATTCAACATAGATGCATTCAGAGTGAAGGAGACTGCTATGAAGGCAATTTGTTCTGATCGGATCCGAGAACTAGCTCGCCCAATTCAGCGCTAAGCTCCCTCAGAAATGCACCTGCCAGCGGCCCCCATCACCCCTTGGAACATCACTCTCTCTGGGATGTGCTGTGGGTAAAAAATCTACATGAACACAGTGCAGAGGCAGCACTCAACAGAAACACTTTCTGGGAATTCAAATAAAATGGTCACTCCTTATGAATAGTCATCAGGGGAAATGAACAGAATTTGACCTAATGTGGGAAGCCTCTCTCCCTACGAGAGGTTATGTCTGCAGTTTCTCTCCTTATTGTTTTGCTGTAATAGTTGAAGAAGTAATGAATCAACTACTGGGGGAAGGCAGCACAGCACCTATTCTTTCACACAAGAAAGTATGGCAAACCAAACACAACAGCATGCAATAGGGTGATGCAACACAACTCCTGAACTTGGGTTTAAAAATTTATGCTAAAGTTTGAAGAACTTCTTACTGATGCTCAAAGTTTTGTTCTTGTGACAGAAGTAGAGACACAAAAGGCTGCAATGTATGTTGAGTTGGATTGGATTTGGGGCCTGTTTTCTCGAATGCCTGGAGAACAGGCAGATCCAACCTTTTCCTTTGCATGCATCTTTGATACACATGCATCTGGGTAAAATCTGTGCAGTTCAGATACTCAGTTGTGTGACCCTGAGCAAAATAAGGGAGTTCTGCATTGGGGTTTTTTGAGCCTAACTCAAAAAAGCAGAGCTCCCCTCAGTGTAAGAGACAAAGCACATTGCAAAGGCTAAGAAGAAAACAGATATTGATGCCAGACTCTGCAGAACAAATTCTGAGCTCCAGTCGGGTCTGAGAGTGAGTCAGTTTAGCAGCTGGATTGCAGGGGAACAACACAGCCTTTGCAGGACATGGCACAGGGAGAATGCTTTTATCTGTTTCCTACAAGTTTACTGTGCTTTGCACTGGCAGCCCAACTGCTGGCGATGGGCAGGAGATACTGAGGCAAGAGAGATGCTCACCAGTAAGGGATAAAAGCCACAAATGAAAGCCTGTGGCAGTTGCAGAGTCAATGTATTTTAATCTTCCCTGTGTTAAGCTGATTCTCCTCCCAAAGAAGTAGAGGCAGGTGACCACAAACCAGAAGGAGATTAATCAGAGGATCCATTAATCAATTCAGTAATCCACTAAGCAGAGAACTTCTGAACCCTTTTGAACAAGGTAAGGTCACTGGGAAATGATGCTGGTTATTTTTAGACCATGCATTGTCCTGTACCAGGATGGATGAGAGCTTGGGTTTTGTGCAAGAGCCCGAGCACAACTGTATTCGTCAGGCCTGAGAACGGCCAAGAGGAGGCTGGAGTCTGCCCCCTACACCCCTCACCCTGTGGGGGAATCCCAGCACCACAAGACTCTGCCACCTCGGGGCTTAGGTGTGTGGGGGTGTATGAGCTGCTGTGCAGGGACCCATAGGTGTCCTAGAAGATGAGGTTGCCTATGTCTGCGGGCTGTCTGTGTGGAAAGAGGGAAAACCCACAGTGGCCACTGAGGCCATCTTGGAGAAATGGTGCCCTGCCAGTGGAAGGAGTTTGCCTTCTGCCATTAGGGCAGGGAACACAAGTGGGGACATAACACAGCTCCTCTCATCAAAAAACATTGGGTTCTTTATTACTGCATTGGGACAAAAAACCCAAACCAACCCATTCTTTCTCTTTGTTGACCTTTAACAGAAAGTTAAGAAAAGGCATTCAAGTGGAGCTTGGCTTGGTCTGATTATGGTGTAGGCACTCGCTTTGCCAATATCCAGAGCTGACTCCAGCATCTTGAGCTAAACAAGGTCACCTGAACAACACATCTGGTTTTCCAGGTGCCCTGCTTTCTGGATTATCTCTGCCTTAAAGCTAGTACACATACTTTGCTCTGGGGATTATAAGGAAAAGGAATCTTTATTTCTTCCTTCTATATTTGAACATGTTTCATGGTAGCTTTTCTGCAAGCCTGGGACAAGAGCATGAGACTGCCTTGTCCTGTGGAGCTGCTGTTAATGGGTTGGAATCAGTAGGCAGGTTACCAGCCATCAAAAGCTGTATACACACACACACACACACATATATATATAATGTTCTATTTTTGGTTATGTACATGTTAAATAAAACTTATGTTAAATAGCAGAGTATTACTTTGTATCGCAAAACCTATTGCAACAGAAGAACCCCAGCAAAACCCACTCTGAAGAGCTTCACCATCATTTATAGGAGGCATGGGGATCAGAGCAGCATCCTCTAGTCCCTGACAGATCCACTTTCTGAGGGCAGCCCTTCAGACTTCCTCCACTCCGCCAGGCGCTGCTTGAACCATTTCTGGAGAAAAAGAACAGAGCAGGGGTTGAGTGCACTGGGCTGAGCAAACCCTCCAGATAACTTTTGTTAAGGTGCAGATGTGATCAGCACGCTGGGACCGGGCAAAGGAAACTCATGCTACTGCTTCTTGTAGCAGGGCACTGTACTGTTCCCAGGCAGCACAGACAGTCACTCCTGACCAAATGGTCTTGTTAAACTATATGTGCACCTCTTTCAAACTAATTTCTCTTGCTCACTTCAGACTTTGACAGCATGGATGACTTCTTATTTTACTGCGGTGAGTCCAAGGTTTTCTTGCAAACAGAGTAAGAGACTGGCTGAGGAGCTGGATGATGTCTGTTTAAATGATTGGAGCAGTGAAACAATCACTCATAGGTCCAAAACTGACAGGAATCAAAAGCTGAACTCCTTCAGAAAGGGTGAGAGGGACAGCACAGTGGCTCAACAAATTTAAGAATAGATTTTAAAAATTGTTTAAAAATTATCTTAGTCTTTAAGCAATATGCACGTCTATGCTCTTCTTTAGTAACTTTGCATCTGTAAGTCAACTTCAAGAGCTGCTGATGCCATTTCAACACAGCCACAATTTAAAATATTAGAGAAAATGCATCTGGCTAAAGCCACACTACCTAAGAAGAAAAGTAAGAAAAGAGATATAACTCATGTGCCGGAAACACAGCTCAGCCTTTTGTTTGGCAATGTGCCTGTGATTCCTTTTGTTGCAGCTCATCTTGTTGCTATATTTGTTCATGACTATTTTTGAAGCTATTATGGCCCATAGTGATACAACCACAGTGCTCTGTACAAGTGTCTCTTGCACTCATATTGCGTTGGACCACATCCAGTCAGATGATCGACAGCCAAGCTTCCTCCCAAAAATTTCACTTTCTGTCCTAAACCATCATCTCCGGTTGACTCAGTACCTCTTTGCATCTCATTTTTACTGAATTTTTTATTAAAATGGCTGCTATTTCTAGCTGATAAAGCACTCCAGATGTCAGGAGCAGTGATTCTCTGTGTTATGCGCAATGCAGGCACTTTGCAGCTCACCGTCCCAATCTTGATCTTGTCCCTAATGTGACCTTCATCTCCAGATTTCTAGGAGCACCCTGGATTTGTGGAAAAAGAGGGCTATCAGGGAAGATTTTAAGATACCTACAGAGGTGTCCTGGGCATATATGGCCTGGTTTTACGACTTGCTTTAGGAAAAAAAAAAAATGGAACAGTGCCATTTCTAAGTAGAAAAAGATATTTTAGGGGTACTTAGGGCAGCCTCCTTGCTGCCTCAGATAAACAGTGATACCTATCACCAAAGCACAGTAGAGGAAGTGTCCCCTTTTCCGCTCCAGCCAAGGACTATCAGTGCAATGGATGCTGTACCAGCATCCTTCCCTGGGACAGGCTAAATGCTGACATTGCTTGCTTGGCTCTTATATCCCTTTGGCTTTGCTGAGGGAAAGCCAGGCTTGGCAGCTCTCTGCAAACTGCTGCTAACTTTCCACTGTGTTGGATTTCTTTTCTATACCCATCAATGCTGCTATGAGCCTAGTAGCTTATAAAACACCTTTATCAAAATGAGCTGCACCACAACCTGAAGGAATTGGGAAGGAGCTGTTTGTTTCTGAAGCTTGTGGTAATCTGCAGGTAGGCAGATGGAGCACAGAGCTTGGTGGAATTCCCAGACAGTGGCAACCTGTCCCTGTGAAGGGTTATTTGGAGGCCTCTGTGTCTCCTGGAAAGGCTCACAGACTTGCCTGGCATCTGGGCTTGGGGACGCTGAGGTATCTAATTGCAGTGAGATGGAGTGTGCTCAGCCTGAGCATGTCCCACAGCACATCCTGCAGGCATTGCATCTATCCAGTATCTGTTTTAAAATGACTATAGTTTCTTCAGACCATAAAGTCAGCAGTGGTTTGAGCACCCAAACTACCAGAAATGGGTTGGAAGAACAGTATGCATGGGTTGTATAATCAGGGGCAGGAACGTAAGGGGTGGAGGGAGCATGTGGGTTACAGGGATGTGCTGTGTTGCAGTTAGAGCTCTGCGGGCGCAGTTGGGACTAGAGGTGTGGTGGGGGTTACAGAGGTGCAGAGGAAATTGTGGGTGCAGCATGGGGTACAGTGAGCAACATGCAGGGTGCACAGTGGTGCAGGGAATGCAAGCAGGGAGCACATGGGACACAGAGGAGTGTAGAGCGTGTGGGAGGAGCATGAGAGGTGCAGTGGCTGCTGCAGGAAGAAGCCTGTGAGGGGACAGACAGGTGCAGATGTATGATAGAGAGACCAGGACAGGCAGGAGATGTGGGGAGCGTGTATGGGGCGGAGAGGCATGCAGGGGGAGCAGGGCTAGAGCCAAGGGAGGGATGGGGGCCATACACTCACCAGGGTCTGCTCCTCAGAGAGCCCAGTCTCAGCTGCGATGAGACACAGCGTGGTGGGGTCAGGATGCTTGTTCACCTTGCAGAAGTTGTACTCCAGGATCTCCAGTTGCTCCTCAGTGAGAGTCACTGGCTTTTCCGTGGCCATCTCCTCCTGGGGCAGGTCTATGGGGCCAGGCACTGCAGAGAGGGGCCAGTGTCATTGCTTAAGCTGGAAGTGGTCAGTGGGGCCACACTTTGCTGAGTCCCAGTTTTACCATGCCTGTCCCCACCAGCTCCCCCCTTCAGCAATGGCCTCTGGCTGCGGCAGGGCACAACTCCCTTCCCAAAGACATGCCACAACTGCCTTCCCAAAGACATGCCACGGAGCTCAGCTGGGAGTGCCAACTCCCCAGCCTCCCAGCAACTCCTGCCTCGGTTTCCTTACTACGGTGACCGCACGCCAACAGTGCCCAGCTGAACTGTCTCACCATTCTTAGCTGGCAGGAAACTGCAGGCTGCTCAGCACTCTCCTGGTGCTGTATTTATAGCCAGCGTGTCTCCCATGGGGACGATTCATGTTTACAGCCGTATTTAGGCCTGGGCGGCACTTGGGAGTGATGTCACAGCAATGGGAAT
Organism: Empidonax traillii; assembly: GCF_003031625.1. Lineage (NCBI taxonomy): Eukaryota > Metazoa > Chordata > Aves > Passeriformes > Tyrannidae > Empidonax > Empidonax traillii. The sequence continues at coordinate 88,877 of NW_020955888.1, forward strand.
GTTCAGGGGGGTAATTTAAAGACATTAGTTAAAAAACATTATTTATCCTCTGGGTGAAGGGACAATATCTGGCATCCAGCCTAGGGGGTTGGTTTTTTTCCCCCCCTACTTTCCAGTGATCAGGCAAGTTTGTGCAAGGGAATCACAAACCAGAGAATGCAGAATCTTTTAGGAGCATGGTCTTTGATCCAGCAATCACCCTATTTCCCCTCCTGATCAGTGTTCTGGTTCTCTTCTGGCAGTATGGCCAGACAAGACACAAAGCTGGTGATGAGTGGGTGAGCTGCTTATTTTTTACTAATATTTAATGTTATCATGCATGGGCATAAACAGTTAGTCCTACTACTCCTGAGCATCACTGAACTATTTGTTTGGTTTTTGGTGTATAAGTGAAGAGTCAGTCCTCAGAGGACTGCACCCCATGCATATCTGTTGCCCAAGCACTCACTGGCTTTGGCTGTGGTCAGTGCTAGGTGTTCCCAGCAATGGCAGAAACAAGAAGCCCATATTGTCCTCCAGAGTAATGTTTGTCCCACTTGTGCTTTGCATAAATCTCTGGAAGGCTTAGCCCAAAATCACAAGCAAAACAAGTAAGTGCACCTTGGGTAAGTCCCACACCTCTCTTCTGCTGGGCTTCAGGTTTGCTCCGGTGTGGCAGGGGGTCGAGCTTGCCAATTCAGTTAACTAAGACACCAGGCGTTGCCCCCACAAAGCATGCAGAAGTCCCTTGATGCTGAATCATTTTGGTGTTTTCGAAACCAGGCTGTGGGGTGTTGGTGGGGGAGGAGCTGGATGCAAAAATGTGGCCTTTCTTGATCTGCTCTCCTGCTGTCCAAGTTGCCTGGCCCATCTCTATCAGGTGGACTGGTTGGTATTGCTGGCTCTTCAGTACTGCCAGAAGCCCTTGGCCCACCTTGGGACTCCCCTGGGCCATCCACTGCAGACTTGCCCTCCCTCCACACTGCAGTCCAGTCTCTCCTTTCCTTTGATTCTGGGATATAACCCAGGCACCTCCATCACGCTGCACCCCTACCGAATAGCTTTAAACCCAAGCACTTTCTTGGCTGACTGATAACTCACCTGGGTACCCTGGGATACTGAATGCCCCAGGGCTTTCACTTGCTGACAGAACTTCTAGGATGTAGCTCAGCTTCAAAACTGTTTTGCAGCTTTCAAAGAGCCTGCTCTGCTGTTCATGAGAGTCCGGAGAGACCCTCTTCTTTGAGCTTTACCTCATAAAGCAAAGGCCCTCCTGAACCTAGTGTGCAGAAGGCACTTTGACTAACAAAAGAATCCTTTGGTATTTGAGTAGGGGCTTATAAATAGACCAGGGCTGGTTGTGAAACAGCCCACTCTGCTTGAGTCACACTTGGCAAACACTGATTGTAACATAGTGGTTGCGAAAGGTTGCAGCACCTCTGAATGTGATGGAGTGCTGGTAGACAGTATCATCCACTAGCCCTGGATGGACTGGGGAAAGACCAGCTTTAACCCCAGGTGCTGCAAGCTGAGCTGGCCTTGTCTACAGAGAGTTGCAGCTGCCTGGGCTTTCTTGGGGCCAGCTCAGTTCAGAGGCATCCATACAGGAAGGGAGCAGCCAAAATTCAGTTCCTCAAGCATTTGAGGTAGTGGAGGTCTGCTGAATGCTGCTCACCTACTTTGGACATTTGGGGTCCTCTGGAAAAGATGCAGGGGTAGAAGGAGGTCCCCTGGACTTGAGGTGTTGCTCTCCAACACCATGGCTGCCATGCTCTCCATGAGGTCGAAGTGCAGATGAGGCCAAGCTCAAGCCACAAGTCCTGCCTCTCCTCCTTGATCAGCACTCCACTGAGCCATCTGCCCTTCTCCTAGAAAGCCCAGCCACCACAGGGCTCCTCATTACCTCTGGATCACACATCTAGCTTGGGCCACCAGCAGCAACATGTCTTGGTGGTTCATAAATCATTGTTTGCAGCCTGCTGCATTAATATACATTAATGTGAGTGCATTGATTTGCATAGGGAGCATGTGCTTCAACTTTCATGTTTCACCTGCACAGCTGTTTCTGTTTATCTCCAGGTTCCTGAGGCATTTCGCCGTAGGACACAGTATCTTCTACCTGCTGGCAGCCCAGGGTGCTCCAACATGCACAGTGTTATGTCCAATGGCTTTTCCTTGTCTCCCCTCTAACCCTGCTCTGGAGGGACAACAATTCCTACCTCTCAAGGTTGTGAGATGGCTTTCAGGAAAAGACTAAAACCCTGGGGCTCCCGGAGGACTGCAGGTCTCCCCACATCGTGGTCCCTATGCAACATGCAGCATCCAGCATTTAGCACCTTTTGGGTGCTAAAAACTGGGGATATACAACTGGACTTGAAGGCACCAGGAGTGCCTAAATGCCCTGATTGGCCCAACCTGGACCACTTTTCACTTGCCTTCTATTTAAATGGAGGCTCAGTTAGGCCTAGACCTGCAGCCTGGCCTTCAGGCTGCCTAGCCCCCCTCCCCTGTACAGGAAAGGTACAAATGTCTTGCTTACACTTCTTTAAGCCTGGCAGAAAGATAGAGACTCATAGCTGTTTGGCTCAGCTGCTGAAAATCACTGCTGCTCACTGCTTTTTTCTGCCTGACGTTTTGAGGACATTGGAAAAAAAATTTTTTTCAGTGCAAAGGATGTTAACCATCTATCTGGCTTTCAGAAAGGCTGTGGGGCTGCAGTTGTCATTCAGCTCTGTGAGCAGTCCCCTGAGAGCTGTGTGTCAGGGGTTTACTCACACAGGCAGAAATGACAATGCCAGATGCACTGTCACAGTGAAACCACCACAGCTTTGGTGACACCTGCTCTGTCCTAAGTGTCAAACTAAAAACCCCTGGGAAATTCACACTTGGCTCTGACTATCTTGGTTTTAGGTGGAGCAGTGTTAGAGCAGAAGCTTGCAAGAGGTTCAGTGGTTGCCTGTGCTGTGGGTGGCTCCACCCAGCCTTGCTGTGTACATGACAGCACCTGGTGCTCTTAGTGTGGCTGATAGGGCATTGAAGTGGACCTCCAGAGCCATTTTGGAGTGAGCAGACAAAAGGTAATGGCCAATGGACACAAGTTGCAGCAAGAGAAAGTCTTACTGGATATAGATATATTGTACTGCCCGTGTCCTGTGGTTGCATCCAGCTCCTCAGGGACACCCCGAGTTACTAGCAGGACTGCTAGCTCTGGCCTGAAATGGAGAGGACATCCCTCTGTCTCCCAGCATGCTTGCCCAGCACTGCTAGTGCAGTCAGCATTTACTATCCTGGCAGAAATGTGCTGCTTTTCCAGAAAAGACATGATCTCTGTTTGCTCAGCTTTGCTTTTTTGAACAGTAGTCACAATAGCTGGCTGGCTGTGTAACTTTCTAACGATTTACTGCACCCAAAGCCCCTGAAAATCTCTCTGAGCAGTAGCTCCTGCCAAGCTTATGGGGTCCCCCTAGGCCCTGTAGGGCTTCTTGACCCCACTGTCAGGGCTGGGATGCAACTGGAGGCATCTGCATCTGGTTTTAGCTTGCAGCTATTTCCTGCCACTGCAGGGATCAAAATAGCAGTTCTCAATGCAAACGAGCCCTCTTATTCTGCCCTGCTCTGCTGCAGAGCCATGTCTTGTCCTGAGTTTTGCTTGGCCTCCTGCTGTGGTGTGGCTGTGGATAACATCAGCCAGCATGGTGCACAGGATAAGGTGGGACAGAGGCTTTAAAAATAAACCGGACCCTGCCATAAATAAGGAAAAACCACCTGTCATGCATCCGGTAAACTACCGGTTGAGCCTTTTAGAAGATAATATCGGACGGGAACAAAGCAAACACGAGCACAGCAGCTGCTGCAGCAGAGGCAGGTCCCCGTGGTAGCTCCCACTTGGGGTCTCTGTCTGCCTGTGCGCCCCTTGCCCTACCCCGGGCATGAAGCTTTCTCACCCAGCCCGGCTGGGTGCAGCTCCAACCTCAGCAGCACTCACAGGTCAGCTCCTCCCTCCATCCCCCACCTCCCCATCCCCAACAGCAAATCCACTCCAGCACCCCCAGCTCAAAACATATGCTTACCTGGAGCTGGCAGGGGCCAGAAGGGTGTAAAAGAAGAACCCCGCAGGTCCTTGGGTGACTGCTTAAGTATCTGCGTGTGTGTGTGACAGGCGGGGACCTGAAAAACCTGCCGCAAATCACAGGAGCTCCCGGGATCCACAGCCACTCTCTGGGCTGGTAATTCAGGTTTGGCATCCACTCTCCTTGGCAGGGCTCAACGCATGGTTGTACGCGCTGCGGGGCTCTCGGACGGGTGGCACTGGGAGCCGTCGGGGCTCGTCCCGCCACTCTCTGGGCTGATGGACACCGTCCTGAGGGCCCCGGGCGAGGGCTGCTGGGGCTGTTTCCTGCAGGGGTACAGGAAGGGTTGAAGGCGGGGTGCGGCGGAAACCGCGCTGAGCTGTTCGTTCATCTGCACTCCCTGTCCTGCTTGGCCAGGCTGGATCCCGCTCCCCTGCCGCGGGGGGCCCCGCTCCTGGCGTTGCTGATGGAGTACGCCGGCACTCACTCCTTTGAAGGGCTGGCTTCTCATCTCACTTCAGTCTGTTGCAAATGATGTGTCCAGGTTTAACATTCCTGACTCTGCTGTCGCTTTGGTCAGCCATGTGATCCGGCTGGGTATAGGGGCAGGACTGGTCTTGGATCTGACCTGCTGCTGCAGCCCAAGTGCCCTCAAGAGGCACGGAACAGGAGCCTGGCTGGGGATGGGGAGGAGGGTAGAGCATCCTCTTCTGCCAAAGACCTATCCTCTCCTTGGTTAAAGTGCCCAGGAGCCTGCAGTTCCCACTGAGGTGGTCTGGAAGCAATAGATAGCATCTTAAAGAGTCAGCTTGTGGGGTGGGGTGCGATGGGGAGGGGCTGATTTTCCCTCAGCTTATAGACAGCTGGAAGGGGATGCTGGAAAAATCAGAGAGGCTGGAGAAAGGGCTCCTGAAAAATTGAGTATGGTTTGCAGTGGCTGAGATTATCTGCCAGAGCAAAATGCAAACTGGCACAGAATGCAAAAAGCTGTGAGCTGGCTGGAGCCGGGGCCAAGGAGCCCTGCCCCTGGAGAGAAGTGGCTGGACAAACACAAGAAATCTGCCATATGTTTAGCAATGAGCCAAAACCATCCCAAAGAGGTTTTTATTGTTGGGGGAACCATGGGCCAAGGCAAGGGAATTGCAAAGAGATCTGTGCTGAAGGGCAGGCAGACCTGTGCCAATTTTCATGGCAGGATGACATTTATGAAAAAAGAGTGCTTTTGCTACAGGGATAGCTTCACTGCCTGATAAACCAAGTGGTCCTGTTCAGTGGCTGACAGAGGTTTTTTGGAGAAGACTTGATCCTGCATGCCTTGGGCAGGCACCTGGCCAAGGGATTATGTCCTGTTTATCGCAGGTGTTAAGCAACAGGAGCATGGGTAGCAATGTGTGCGGACAGACAGGTTAGAAGATGTGTCCAACGGGATGGCTCCAGCAGCCATCAGGGTGCATTCAGGGAGGCTGGAGCAGACCCCTGCAGCAGAACTCAGCCTTGGATTTCAAACCCAGTGTGGGAAAATCCAGGCAGAGTTCCCAAACTGCATACTGTCACGTGCTTGCGGGGAGCTCTGGTGGGTATCGCAACTTACCTGCCCCATGCCCATGCTCTGCTCTGGCATCTGCTCTTGGCTAACCTTGGAGACAGGACAGATGGGAAGATACTCTTCCCAGAAACATTTTCCTATGTTTATATGCTGGGGTTTTTTTTTCCATGCATGTGCCCCAAGCATTGCAAAATGTGAGTAACCTGGCCTGCAGGAACAGGATGGGCTCCTCTCTTCCCTTGTTTATTACTGTCAACAGAAAAAAAGTCTTTAATGTGGAAAAACCCTTTTCCCTTAGCCTGTGAACCCAGCCCAGACTTGTGCTGGGAGCACTGGCAGTGACGTGTTTCAGGCTGAGACACACCTCTGAAATGGTTTCAGAGGTTCTAGGAGTCCTGAAGTGGTGACAGCACGAAAGTCACGTCATGAATCTACCCACATGTGGCTGGCACATGCAATGCTTTTCTGATCTTTTCTGAAATCTTTTAGGCCCTATTTCTCCTCCTGGAAGGGGGTCAAAGTACTGCTGGAGTTTATGCCTTACCTAGTATGAAGACATCCTGTCCCCAGAGGATGTCCCTTTGTCAGCAGAACTAGATTAAATAGAAACAAAATGCAGGGTGCACCCAGGCCCATCACAGAGATTTTTTTCCCGACAGGGGAAGAAGTACAGTTGTTGTGATGTGCATTTGACAGTCTTGCAAGATACTATGGCATTGCAGGGAGGAGTTGACAGCTGCAGCCTGCATTCAGCACCCTGTTCCTCTGGACCCCTCTTGCAGAGGCTTGAATATCATCCATGTTGCTCCATGGCAACATGTTGGCTGCAGTCACTTTGCGGGGAGCATTGGACACATAGCTCATGACTATCCAAATGTTGTCCCCCTAACGCTGCATGGAGACAGAATGGAAAAAAAGATGAAGAGTGGAGGGGGAAAGCAACTTGTCAAGCCATCAGGATAGAATGGGATATAATTTAGCTTTTCTGACTTGTTCATATTGGCTCCTTTTCATGCCTCTGTCTCTCTCTTGAATTTTGCCATGTTTTCTTTCCTGAAAATGAGGCTTAGTACCAGCATCTCTTGTCTGGGTATTAAGCAGAGATTTTTTTTCTTTTTCCAACTGTGTGAATTAAAAAATATGTGCTTTCCAGAGACTCCACCCATACCCAACTGTCAGAGAGCAAAACCTTCCTTTCTCCCTCTGAACACACTAATGCAAAGTAGAACTTCAAAAGCCATCTTCTGTTTTGTTTTTCAGTGGTTTTTTTTTTTCCTGGTATGCTGGGGTTTTCTGGCTACTAATCCAAAAAATGTGGCTGGAAACAAGGCTTTACTGAATATTTTGGCTTCCGTTCAGTCAGAGAAGAGTTTCCTAACCAGGAAGCTTACAGGACAACTCTTGCAGTAAATCAGATGAGACTTCTACCTGCATACTCCACTTGCCCCAGAACAGTGTAAGGAATCGGTTGCTCTTCAGGGTGCAGCTAACAATTGCCTTTGATATCACAAAACACAAGAACCTGACTGAATCATTGATTTTTGATCAGTTTTTCCCTAGGAGAACAGCAACACTAGCTGCAGCCAAAGAGCCAGCAGCACACAGTGCTCACTCAGACTATGCCTCGGACAGGAGGAAGGGGAGGTGGGTATAGGTGGCCCCTTGCTGTTGGGGCAGGGCTACCTGCTGCCCACCTGGGCTCAACAACTGCCTCTCCTGCATCCTCTTTCATGCATTTTCCTTTGTTTTTTTAGTGGACAGGTTCAGCCTGTCTCTCCTCCGCATTAGAACGGATCCAGGCCAGACAGATACTAATCAGATGTGACTTCCAGTAAGATCCCTGCCTTTACTTTGTATGTGGGATACAGTCCTGTGGATGGAAACTGCAATGTTTTATTATTCTTCCAGTTGTTCCAATACTTCTCAGAGAACAGTGTCATCTCATTGGTATTTCCATGTGCAATCTCTGCCTGGGGTACAGTCTTCCTCCCTACTCTCCCTCTTACTAACCAGATTGTTTTGAAGTGACTAAACCAGGAGCCGATACATGCAGTTCCTTGCCAGGAGGATTTTCAACAGCACTGCCATTGCCTGTGGGCAGAGCATGCCCCAGCATGCAGAGACAGCTGGCAGGGCATCCCACGTGTGAGCTGCCTGACATGCCCAGCCCAGGGAAACATTGGGCTCTGGCACTGGGGAGAGGCAGGGAGGAGGACAGAGTAGACATGCAGAACTGCTTTCTACCCTGGAAGTGCCAGAGGTATGCGAAAGGGAGCGAGTGCCCTTCCACAGACTTGGATGGCCATGTGCTTTCAAGGGAGCAAGTCAGGGAGGCAACTCATAGGTTGAGATAAAAACAGTTTAACAGTTGAAACAAAGTTGAATGTAATAATGATAATAAAATACAACTGCAACTAATAAATAAAGAGTTATATTTATAATAATAATAAGAAAGACAAGTGATGCACAATACTACTGCTCATCATGTGTTGACCAATGCCCAGTATTCTGAAATCTGTTCTATTCTGAATCTCTAGGCTGAAGCTGCCTGGTTTTGGAAGTCCTGACTCAAATACTTCAGCAGTCAAATACTTCAAGGTCAAGGGAGGAACTTTATCCTTCCCCAAAGCAGGGATGAGCTCTCCCCAAACACTTGCCTGCCACCAACACAGCCCTCTCAGTTGCAAGCAGGCATGCTATCCCGAAGCCCTGCTTCAAGGCTCTTATTGGGGTGAGCACAGATGCTGACAATCCCTGGCTGTCATGGAGCCCAGACACTTTTCTCAGCCTTCACCATGAGGGACAAGGACCACGTTTTCCCCTCTGCTGCCCCGTGCCAGGCAGCCCATGGGTGCTATGAGGGGTAGCCAGGGAGTCTCTGGCTGCAGGGGGTGCTTGGCCCTTGCACCCACCTTGCAGCAGCAGTGCCATGCAGCCAGCCCTGTGCTTTCTGTCAGACCAGTTTGAGTGGGTGGGAGAGGGCCTTGGTGGATGCCTACTGAGAGGTGACCCTGGTGCCACCAGCTGCTGGGGCATTGCCACAGGTAATGAGCAGGATGGGTCATCTCCATGTGATACACACCACACCCCCTGTGGCACCTGTGGTACCCCATAGCACGGGCAGGTGACCAGGATGACTTGCAGAGTGACAGTGAACAGGGAATGGGATGTAATGGAGAGAGGCCTTCTTCTCCAGCTGCTCTGTTGGGTGTCAGGGAGTGGCTTCAGGGGCCCTATGCAATAAACTTTAAAAATGTTTTCCACTTTAAGAGCCTGGTTGCTAAAGAGGGTTCCTGGGAAGCCGGCACTGACAAAGGTGTCACAGCTACCTGGGTGCCAGCTGCCAACAGTCTTCTCTACACAGTTGGCCATGGGGATGGTGGGTGAACACAACAGAGGCACTTACAGCTGGCTTCTTCATTGCTCTGACAGCCTCACCACACCAGGGAATGGGTCACCCACAGTGGAACATGCCCTGCTCCTGGGACTTCCACCATGCTCCAACTTTGGGGGCTGGGGCACTCCGCTTTCAGAGGGTCGGTATGTGTCTAGTGTGTCTAGCAGGGAAGCTCCGGGAGGGAGGAGAATGCTCCTTGCCATCTCTCAGGATACACCACAGGCTGGTGGCTGGGGATGCTTTCCAGGGAGCAGAGTGCAGTGCAGTGCTGCACAGGCCAGCAGCTGGAGAGTGCTCAACCCATGGGAGAGCCCAGCAGGCTCAAACAAGCACAAACATCCTAACAAACCTGAGCTAACAAAGCTGTGCCTGTGCCGCTGCTTAAGGAAGTTCTTGTTGCAGAACTTCTTCTTAAGGAATTCCTTCTACTTAAGGAATTCTTTTTGCAGTATGTGTTTTTGCTCCTTGTCCTGCTGGAGGGAAGTGGTTTGGGGGACACCAGAGGCTGGAGGTGCCAGTTCCAATCAGCAGTGAGATCAGGTTCTGGAGGCTGCTAAGCTGAGGCTGCCTTCTGGCACTGGTGGGAGATTGCCTTTATGTTACTCCAAGTGTCTATGTACCTGTCTCATGACTGGCTGGTACTACACACAACCAGTGTGTCTGGCTTCTCTGGGTGGGTTTTTCTCCTTTCTTCAAAAACTTTCTCATCTCGGGCCTAGTCCTAGCTAATATGATCTTCTCCAGAGAGGGCTTTATGTAGGGCTGTGTCTCCTGTTTCTTAAGCTTCTTGAACTCTGTCAGGCTTGGTGTTGTGACTGCTTCCCTGTTCCAGTACCCAATCACCCTCTGGGTGAAGAACCTTTTCTAATATCCAACCTAAACCTCCCCTGACACAACTTCAGGCCATTCCTTTGAGTTCTGCCACTTGTCACCACAGAGAAAAGAACAGTGTTTGCCCCCAGTCTTCCCCTCACTAGGAAGGTTTAGACTGAAATGAAGTCTCCTGTCAGTCTTCTCCAGGCTGAACAGACCAAGAGCCCTCAGCTGCTCCTCATACAGTTTCCCCTCAAGGCTCTTCACCATCTGTTGCCCTCCTTTGAACGCTCTCTAAGAGCTTAATATCTTTCTTATATTGTGGTGCCCAAAACCATACCCAATATTCAAGGTGAGGCCTCACCAGGGCAGAGCAGAGCAGGACAATCACCTCCTTTAACCAGCTTGTGACACTTTGCCTGATGCCCCCCAGGACATGGTTGGCCCTCCTGGCTGCCAGGACACTGCTGACTTATATTCAACTTGTCGTCTATCAGGACCCCCAGGCCCCTTTCTGTGGCACTTCTTTCCAGCATCTCATTCCCCAGTCTGGATGTACATCCAGGATTGCCCCATCCCAGATGTAGAATCCAGCACTTCCCCTTGTTGAACTTCAAAGAGGTAATTGCCCACCTCTTTAATTTGTTGAGGTTTCTCTGCAGGGCCACCCTGCCTTTGAGGGAGTCAACAGCTCCTCCCAGTTTTGTGTCATCTGCAAACTTGCTTAGTATCCTTTCCAGTCCTGTGTCCAAGTAATTTATGAAGATGTTGAAGAGCACAGGGCCAGAGATGGAGCCATGTGGAACCTCACTAGTGACAGGTCACCAGTGTAATGTTCCCCCATTCACTATTACCCTCTGTGTTTGACCCGTGAGCCAGTTGTTCACCCACCACAAGAAGAGTTTATCCAGCTGTGTGCTGAACATTTTGTCCAGATGGATCCTGTGTATATTTCACGCTGGTGTAGAGCTCAAAAGTGAACTCTGGAGCTTGGCCGCATTTATCCTGGTATTCACAGCAACATGCTTCCCAATCCTCTTGGGACTCAGAAATTCTTTGCACAGCTAGAGAGCAAACCCACATGCCTGAGGAAGAGTTGTGCCACATCATTATTTCCTGTGATCACCAGGGTCCTCCCAAGGGAACTTGTCCATCTGAGAACTGCTGATCTTTTTCTGTGTCATGGCTTAACCCCAGCCTGCAACTATGTACCATGAAGCTACTTGCTCAGTTCCTCTCCTGCTAGGATGGGGAGGAGAATTCTAAAAAAGTTAGAAAATCCTGGGTTTAGACAGGAACAGTTTAATAATTTAAACAAAGTAAAACATAATAATTATAATAAAATATAACAATGCAACTAATAAATCAATAGTAGTAATAATAGTTGTAACGAAAGAAACCCAAACAAGAAAGACAAGTGATGCATAGTACAATTGCTCACCACATGTTGATGCCCATCCCGTTCCCTGGTAACACCCCCACCATCCTTTCTGGCAAGTGCTCCATTTATGTACTAGGCAGGATACTCTATGGTATGGAATAGCCCTTCGGCCGGTTCAGGTCAGCTGTCCTGACCACACTCCCTCCCAGCTCCCTGTGCACCTGCTTGCTGGCAGAGCATGGGAAACTGAGAAGTCCTTGGCTTAGGGGAAGCACTACTGAGCATCAACTAAAACATCTGTCGGTTTGTTGTCAACATTATTCTCATACTGAATCCAAAACACGCCACTGTGCCAGTTACTAAGAACAAAATGAACTCCAGGATATCCTGACACGCAGTTCTGATATGTGTAGCTGATAAATACATCCCTTTTTTCAGGGATGACTGCAGGACCTTCCAGGACACAAAGGGAAACCCAAAGATTCGTGATCTGTCTGTATTAGCCTGCTGTTGCTCTGGAAATCTTGGTGACCTGGGGGTAGGATCACACAAGTGGCTATGTACTCTGCCTGGAGAGACCTGATGTGAGCTAGGAACTGCTCACAGTGTGCTGGTTTGTGTCAGATGAGGTTCAGTCCTGCCATTTCTGAAGACCTGGGGGCATTCTTGAGTCTCTGAGAGTGCACTATCTGTTCTGAATAAAGTAATCTTACTTGTCCCTAATGGCTGACTGTTGACCCTAAGCACATATTTTGTGAAGTTTGCACCCAAGAAACTTAAATGCAAGAGATGGGAAACTAAGCAGAAGGTTCAGAGGCATTTTTCTGCCGTTTATGTACACACAGCACTCTGGATAACTTAGGTGCTTTCTCATAAACAGTCAGAACTGTGATAGTGGTTCTGGTGGTTCTGATAACACCCAGCTTTGGGCAGTGCAGATACTGGTTGCAAATACACTAGCCTCTTGCTATTACAAACTAGTGAAGTGGAAATGACCTCTCAAGGTCTCTAGTCCAACCTCCTGCTCCAAGCAGGGCCTTCTAGATCCGGTTGCTTAGGACTGTGAGCAGCAGAATTGTTGAACATCTCGAAGAGTGTTGGATCTAGAACCTCCATGGGTCCCTGGTCTATTATTCCTCACGGGAAAAACATTTTTACTAGTAATTAATAAAATTTTGCATGCATACGAAATCCCCATTCTAGCACATTATTACTTATGTGTGGGTTTTTTGCTTACTGGTGCATGGCAGAGCCTAAAGGCGGTGTTTATCAGGGGACAATAAATGCTGCTTTCCCTCTTCATTCATTTCAGAGTTAAAAATTTCCTTTGTCTCTTCTGATTACTTTTTTAAAGGGTATCCTTATTCTTCTGTGTCGGAGTGGAGGAAGCCCCCCAGATATTCAGGTTTTTCCTCTCTTTGGACTCAATCACATAGCAACAGATGCTCCTAGGAGTTTACAGACACATATGCCCAGAGTTTAGGAAACCTTTACCTTGGCTGATCCGTGCAGATGACTTGCTTACTACCTTCTCCTATTTGCCATGAATAATATCTAGCTCCCAACTGACAACCATATATACAGTCAAGTTTTAAACTTTGATTATGGTTGCAAATCCCTACATTCTACTGGAAAATTTAGCTGCTTAGGGCATGTATGGGAGCACTGTTTGACATGATAAAAACTGGCTGGAGGGCAGGGCCCAGTGAGTGGTGGTGAATGGTGCTACATCCAGTTGGTGGTCGGTCACTAGTGGAGTTTCCCAAGGCTCAAGTGTTGGAGCCAGTCCTGTTTAATATCTTTATCAATGACCTGGACAAGGGGATCAAGTGCACCCTCAGTTCAGGGGCAAGTTGATAGTTGGAGACAGCACCAAGGACACAACCTGTATTTTGCTCGATTGTCAGAATTTGAATTTAGGAACATGGCTTAATGTTCCTAACTTGGCAGTGTTAGGTTTATGGTTGATGATCTTAAAGGTCTTTTCCAACCTAAATGATTCTCTGAGTTTTAGTAGATGAACCTAATCACTGATATGACTTCTTATTCACAACTATTCCGCTACACTTTATGCATTCTAGCTGTATTTATGTCTCCTAGCATAAGCTCAGGGAAAGTAGAAACAGCATGGGGCAAGCACATCCATAAATTTACAGAATACCACCTAAACCATAAAAAAAAATTCCCCTAAAAAGCTATGAATCTTATGTAAATGCAAAGTTAATTTTTTTAGTAATTCACAGAGAGAAACAAGCTATTTGCAGTTTCCCAGTGCTTACCAGGAGGTAAAAGTGTGCATGCAGATAGCTATTGTAAAGCAACCCCAAAGCTTCCTAGAGAACCCACTCCTCTCTTTGACAGATGCTCTTCAAATGGAGATGAATAAAGAGGGCTCACTTCAGGTGTCCATTTACAGACATCTGCAGCTTGCTGGATATCCAAAATATTTGAAGAGGACTGACAGATACGAAAAAGGACTTTCAGGAAACCCAGGCCCTGCCAGGGCAGCAGTTTGGGGCTTGCTGTAATATCCCACAGAATGCACAGTGACACTGGATATTGCCAGACAGGTTAAACTTCTCAACCCTATTCTCTGCTCCAGAACGCTTCACAATAGGTTTTTTAGCCTCTTTGCCTCAGTAACTGGGAAAGACAAAACAGATTAGCTTATGTAGGAATAGTTTTAGGTCAACTCTAAACACTTTTGCACCTCATGTCAGGAAGAAGTATTCAGAACTGCTGAAAAGGTAAAATAAAACACATGTACCAGATTCTTACATAATTTCTCACCAGTTGACAAAAAAACTCTTAAAAGGGTTAATTTTTCCTCAGTGTAAAAGATGAGACACAGTCACAGAGGAAAGTTATTTTTTGAGGCTATCTAGCTAAGAATGCCCTGTCCAGAAACCCATGCTGCTTCTATAAATGTTTCAGGTTTTAGAAAATGAATCAGCAGCTACATGACCAGCTCAGAAATCATAAAGCTAAGACAGAACACAATGCAATTCCACACATGGCAGTGAATGCCACAAGTTCATCTGTGAGTCATCTGCCCACAGAATAAAGTTGTTACAAAATTGAGTACTATAGAGTCTCCTTCAGTAAACATATTTGGATTCAATGATCAGGAAAAAGCAAGTTAACTCTGCCAAGTAAATGAGATTGATTGTGTATTAGTGACATTAATAATACAGATAAAAAGAAACAGCTCCTAACAGAACGTTTATGCGCACAAACCAAACTGATTTATAAAACGCTTTTCCTACACCCCCTACTGAGAACACAAAATGAGATTTAAAAGAAAACAAATGCTGCCACCTAGGGAGCAAGGTGGAAATCCGCAAATTCAAGCTCTTCGGACTGTCTCCCACAGGATTCGGGTCACGGCTCTCCCTTCTGCTTTTGGTCATGTTCCTGTGTCACCTAGGACAAATGGAGCAGCGCTGGGTGAGCACTGGCTGACGCTGCACTGGTATCCAGAGGAAGAGAGAAGTGTCTCCTGGGTGACTGCTAGTTGGTGGTAGCACCATTGGATGACGTGTTCTTCAATTCACAAGGGTTTTCAGTAGCTAACAATATCTTTTGAGCCTTAAACGTTTCAGTGGAAGCACGGTGGGTTTGACACGTCTCTGTGATACACAAGACAACTTCAGGATTCCCTGTCTTGAAAGACTCTGCCTGCAATAAAGGAGAGATACTTTTTTCCTTGTTGAAACTAGATATCACCTCTGATGGAGAAAGCCTGCATATCCTTCATAGAATGCCTGAAACAAAGGGGCTGAGCACTTCCAAATTACTCACAGCTAAGCTGGGAGCTGAAGCCCAGCTGCCCCAGAAAAGACACACATGGTATCTGCTGGGCAACAGTATGCGAAGTCCAGGAACTTTTTTTTAACATGTGTTTCCTGGCCAAATGTAAAAAAAAAATTCCACAGAAGGGAGAGTTGGGAGTTTAATCAATTAAAAAAAACTCTTCTTGTAGTTCAACCAGGGAAAAAAACATTCACCTGTACATTTTATTAGCAAAAGCCAGTAAGACATCTTCTGACCTTCTTTTGACCTGTAGGGGTGACTGCACATTCTCCTCTCAGTCAGATCAGGACTGTGCTGATCCTGTCAAGCTAAAAAATATAATAAAATCCTAATCAATCAAAATATTATCCAACAACCTGAGCTCAAACAGGAAAGAGATCCTTTCTTGTTTCACAGTCATGCCATTCAGCTAGTATAAATCCTTATTAGCTCCATGCATGTGTGATAAGCTTGCAAGAAAGCTTGCCATAAGGTTGTTGATGTCTAAAGGTTTCAGTAACATCCTTCCATGTTGCTGAATTATGTTATGAAGCTGTTATCATTATGTTATGTTAATATTATGTTATTATTATGAAGTTGTGTCAGGGGAGATTTAGGTTGGATATTAGAAAAAGGTTCTTCCCCCAGAGGGTGGTTGGGCACTGGAACAGGCTTCCCAGGGAAATGGTCACAGCACCAAGACTGACAGAGTTCAAGAAGTATTTGGACAATGCTCTCAGCCACATGGTGTGACTCTTGGGGATGGTCCTGTGCAGGGCTTATGGCTGGACTTTGATGATCCTTGTGGGTCCCTTCCAACTCAGGATATTCTATGATTCTACTGATTTTAGCTAGTAAATTTTAATGCCACGAGTAGATGCCAGTCAGCACTTTGACATAGGAATTTTAGTGTATATGATAAATCAAGAGTGGTGGTGACCAAATGCTGGTGTGTAGTCCTGTACTAGTCAATTATAATTTCAAAGAGGCTGGAACTTTTTCAAATCCTGTGCTGTATAACAGTCTCTCTGTTAAAGAGAAATGTACTTCTTTGCTACAGCTGGAAATGCATGTTTAAACAGTTTGAACCCACTGTAGTCAGTGATTCAAGATCCACAAGTTGTCTCTCCCTTTTTGCCACTTAATTTTACTGCTCTGTTATCCAGATGACTTCCTACCTCACCTGTATATAAAAGGGACCTCTAACAGCACTACTGAAGGCAATCAGATTAAGCCATGAGTGAGTACTCTTCATACTGTTAAGCCTTGTACTAAGGCTTCATAGGAAGGCTTAGAGTCCTAGTCTAGAAGTGTGAGTCCTACTCTTCATATGAATAAGATGAACATTGTCCTAAATGTAATTTACAGTTTTTAACTTAAAACAAACAAAAAAAATGAGCCCATCATACTGAAATTCACCATCTTTTTGAGCTATAAAGGTTCATAAACACCCGACTGGTGTACATTATTGTTATGTTTCTGGTTTTTTGCTTCCAGACCTCCTGTTGTGTCACACGACATTCCTCTGTCAAGCGATTAGCCCTCGCTTGAGGAAGATGAAAGCAAGCATGTGCTGGAAGGTAAGGGTAGCTTTGACCCTTTAAAGGAACTGTAAGACAAAAGCATTGTTGTTTTTCAAAACCGAAGTCACTGACCTGAGAACGTTCCTCAGGCACAAAGTGTGCTGTACATCGCTGCCTGTGCTGCTGCTGCCCAGCAAAGCCTGACACAGCCATTGTCTGGGGCCAGCAGTAGAGCAGGTGCTGCTTGGCTTGGATCAAAGGTAGAAGCCACCTGTGCACTACCAAGCAGCACAGGGCAACCCAAATGTAGTTAATTTCAATCAACATGCAGAAAACAGAAAGGAAAAAGCCTAAGAAAGGCCATGTGCTCATATCCATAATAAATACAAGGAAAGGATCAAATCTCAGGACATGCACATCCTCCCAGTGAGACATTCCACCAGACTCACTCTGGAGTGCACACTTTTACGTGAGTCTTGAGCTTTCCAATTTTGCTTTGATGTTTGCTACAGGAAGTGGCTCTTGGATGCCAGCCGGGGCAGTGACACTATTGCCTCATGGAGCAGAGCCCAGAGGGATGGGGACCTGGATGGTAGTGCATGTCCCCTGCCCATGCCTCCAGCATTCCAAAAGAGCCCTTACTTGCAGCAGGAGCAGAGGGTGCCCAGGTTGCTGCCCTCCACCTGGAGGACCTGCAGGTAGGGAGCCAGGGACAGAGGTTTGGTACATGTCAGGTCGCCATCACCGGTTTGGTAGCTGCCACAGGAAACCCCCTCCAGTGGCTCCTCAGGGGTTGTTGGCACCTATGGGCTCAGAACATCCAAGAAACAAAGAGCACCATCTTTGACAGAGGTGCTAGGGCCTCCCTGATCCCACGTGGCACTGTGGGAATGTCGCTGGGTACCCGTTCACTTCTTCCTCCGAACAACTGACCTACTGGCATAGAGTCGGGAAATCTCTTTCTTATGATCCATCTTTCAGAAGAAAATAAATTTGGGTTCCAGTTATAACTGTACTATGGCTATGTTTATAGACACTAGTTTAATACAGTAACAATACTTTAAATGTGCAAGCTTGTTTATTAAGACAGACTACATAGAAGGTACATTTAAAGAATTGTTTCCATTTGGACCATCTGTATCTCTCTCATTTCCTTGAAAATCGGCCATCTGCCATGTCGCAAGATCCCATTTGGAAAATTTCGACATTCTTGTTTTCTTCCCTGCAAGCAGAAGAAAAATATTTTAGAAGAGAAACACTATACTTGACAGACAGATTTTATATAGTGGACTCACCCATGTCTTTCTATGTGTTCAGTTAAAAGCAGTGATGCATTTAATTGCATCACTTGTGGCAAGATTACCACAAAGTAACCATGATGCAAAGATTTATGAATCACATACACAGAGCGAGTAACCTACCAGAGGCAGCCTCACATCTGGCTTTGTTACCTATAAAAACTTGATAAAACCATCTGCAAATCTTAGAGCTAACAAACCACATAACAAATCTCACCATGAGGACTAATATGTCCATTACAAAGCACTAATGCAATTTAAACCTCACAGTCTCTGAGGTGGGAGCAGTTCTAATGCTTATAAAATTTTCCCCTTTCACATGGGAATTCAGTAAGGGCTTGCATCCTGATGCATCTCAGCATCTGAGGCTTCATTTGAATGTAAGGAACTTTTAGCCAAGTATCCCTTAGATTGGAAACTTTTTTTTTTTTAATTTTATTTTTTATTTTGGAGTGTTCCATGTACAAATTTCACCTTTGTTCCAGGTGTTTCATATTATCATGGATCAGTCACAGCAACCTCTTCTGCAGTACTCATAATGCACATGGAGCTCTCCAAGTGCCCACACAGTCTTGCATGGCTGAAAGAGCCCATGGACAGTACTGTCTTAGCCATCAAAGAAGTGCAACTCCCTCTAAAAAGTCCTTTAATGGGCTTAAGTATGGGCTAGAACTAACCTGCAAGTTGTCTGTTCTGAATCTTCTGAGTTAACTGAGACGTGAGGTTTTGTAATTTAGTACTGGATGTGCCCATATAGCTGTTTCTTTATCACCACATTACATTATTTCAGCAACTGGTCGTGCAGCTGGTTAAGAAGGGCAGAAAGATCCCTTTGTTCTCCCCTCCTAAGGAGTGTAACAGACTGTACCTTAGACTGCTTGGAGTGAAATGACCAATGCTTATGACTATGAACTGTTTTTCAAAGCTGAAATTCTTCCAGTAAGGCAAAGTGTTTTATCTGTGTTGTGTTCATGCCAAGTCAAGCACTTTAGAACAATAACTCCACACTGAACTAGAAGGTCCTTAAATATGCCAGCTACTAACCTACTAAAGAAAAAAATATCAGGAAAGTATCTGACCATGCTGTGTCACTTCAGACCAAAATGTATGTTTCTGAGCATGTAAGAAGACAGCAAAAAATATGCTAAGATAAAATTCTATCTTGTGTGTGTATTTGGATTAAATCCCATGTGTCAAACAAAACATATACGTCTTATACTAAAAAGACATGAGCCCTATCACAAATTTCTTAAGAAATCACTTAGAGAGCTGAAATAAACAGCATATTTGGCTGGAAAAGTCTTTGTTCTGTGTGCAATGCTGTATTCAGAGATCTGCCATGCACCCATCTGGAACTGAGGGATTGTGCCTAAAAAAATGAAACATCCTAGAAATGTAAGGCTGAATCTTGAAGCCCATCCTTCTGCTCTGAAAGGATCAAAGATACTGTTTAGGTCATTAGATGTTCTTCTGTCTATACCTCCACAATATGGATTTGCACTCTCTGTGGGCAATACTTGGCACTTCTCTTTGTCTTTTATTGTACTGATTTCACTTCATTTCTCCATATCCCCCGGAATTTTGATGCTGTCCTGCTCAGATCATGGTATCCATGCCATTTTGCAATTTTTATTGTCTTGTTTCCAATGTCCGTTTTAATTACAAAAATACTTAATTATATGCTACACCTAAAGGATAACTCACTTAATAGCTCTTTCCAGTTTGACTGTAAAATGCTGATTGCTGCTTTTGAACCACAGCATTTCAAACTTCTGTGACTTCATCCATTAACAATTTCAGCTGAATAACTATTTGTCTGTTTATGTGAATGACAAGTGGAGATATGTAAAATGTTTTATTAATACAATGCAGCAGCACTTCTGTTTCCTCCTACATTGTTTGGACAGTTATCTTGCCAAAAAGTGAAATCTCATGGATTTGATCGTATTATTTCTGACAAATCTGTATCAACTTTGCTTACTTTCTCTTTTACCTCTGGTTACGTACAAAGCCAATCACTTAATAACTTACTCCAACATCATTCTAGGCTGCAATATGTAATATGCCTAAAACTCTTTTCTCCCCTTTTCACAGATTTTACTGTGCGTGAACTGTGATTCCTTGTTTTCTTTTTTTTTTTTTTTTTTTTTTTTTTTTTTTTTTTTTTTTTTTTTTTTTTTTTTTTTTTTTTTTTTTTTTTTTTTTTTTTTTTTTTTTTTTTTTTTTTTTTTTTTTTTTTTTTTTTTTTTTTTTTTTTTTTTTTTTTTTTTTTTTTTTTTTTTTTTTTTTTTTTTCTGTTTTGCTTATGTTCCCTTGGTCATTTGAATTTTGTAAATTATCTGGTCACAATTAATTTTTCCTCTGCCTCAAAGCCAGAAACACATTTCAACCTTCCCTTTCTTGAGATCATTCTGTTAATAATTTTGTAATCTGTAATTTCATTAATATAGATTGCCTTTCCCCATTAAAATTCTATTCACAAGCATTTCCTTTCAGTTTGTACTGAAAGAATACTCTTTAAAGGTTTCCAGTCAATAGTAATGGGAGGTAACAATGCTCATTACATACTGATTTTCTATGGTCTCAATTTCTTTTTAAAAATTATTAAAGAATAAAATACCTTCTATCACAATCTTTTTCTTGATTTTTAGGCAACCTGTAAGATATTGTTGCAAAATAGTATTTTCTCCTAACACTTGGCATTCTTACTCTTCTCTATGAAAGTAAAGACTGGAGACTGGACCTTAAATGTAAACTTTCTGTTTTAAAAGCTGCATTTTGGTTGGGATCTTTCATGTTTTCTGATGGAGAGTGTGGAAGAGTATGGCATTATATTTAATGGCAATATGGCACTGTAGGAACATAACAGGCAACCTCCTCTAAGACGCTTCTCCTTAGGAATTACAAAAGAGAATATTCAGTACTCCCAGCTAACTGAATCCATTCAAAGCTATTTACAGGTATCATTAGAAAATATTTTGCAAGGGATTTGCAGTTGAGAGGACATTGCTGAAACTGCAGTGCAACTGTGCAAATGACCCAAAACCAGTAAAGGATCTATCAGTTAGCTGGAATGTCAGTGTGAATATTCTGTTTGAATATAGGGAAGGGAAGGATAAAATGTCAATTAGGTGACTACCTGTTTGAAAGGCAGAGCACACACTCGTTTCCGTAGGTTTCTCCATCAGTGCCACAAACTGGATGGAAGTCCCTTGGGCATCCAGACAAATGATACTTGGAGCAGTCCGGCTAGGGAAGACAGGTACAAAAGAGGTCTAAGATACACCATTTCAAACAGGTTTCTGCTCAGCTTCTGAAGAATACTAGCATGTTCATGCACAAGGGAAAAAAAAGTGTCCTACAGGAGCTGACACGGCGTTTTAAAGTGTCACGGTATCTTTCACACTTCTATAGGACTTTAGGAATTGAGGCTTGGCTCCTGCTACCTGGCACGGCTTGAGCTGTGGTGTTAGGACATATGCATGCCCCACAGCCCAGCCCGTCCGACCTCCGAACGGCAGCGGGACACACGGACAGCGCGTCCCCATGAAGGGCAACTGCAGATGGAGCTGGTAAGGGACGGGAAATCACCGCCTGGTGCGCTGCAGCCCGAGCAGGCGGTGCCAGCACCTCCCGGGTCCTCTAGCTGTGGGGAGAGACCCCTGCTCAGCTCCGGGGCTCCGGAGCCAGGGCAGGTACAAATTCCCCACCGCCAGTCCCGGGGCTCTGGGAAAGGGGCAGCCGGCACCGGGAGGGCGGGCTGGGGGCAGTGAGGACCGTCCTTCCCGGGGACGACGGTGCGGGCGGCACTCACCGGGTAGCTGGCCGCGGCACCGGGACACGAGAGGAGCCCTGTGGGGAGAAACTGGCGTTAACGGAGCCCGGCCCCGCACGGATCCCCCCCGACCTCCGCGGGACCAGCCGCTGCCCGACCCCGCACCCCTCGACCCGCCGCTGTCCGGTCCCGCTCCCATCCCCGACCAGCCGCTGTCCAGCACCGTCCGGTGCCGGTTCTCCACCCTGCTGACGCCCACCCCCGGCTTAGATGCCGGCCAGGGCACGGTACCAGTTCAGGCTTCTCTTTCCCTGGGACGACCCTAGCCGGGCACTGTACAGTCCTGCGTCCCACCTCCGCGGTACCGGCTCGCCCCTCCCTTCCCCCCGACCGCCACCGCCCGGTACCGGCGAGGAGCACGGGCAGCAGCACCAGGACCGTCAGCGGCAGCGCCATGTCGCGAACTGAGGGTGGGGGGGGGGGGGGGGGGTCGGCGGGGCCGGCCCGGGGCGCAACGGCCTTGCCGCGGGGCCTGCACGGGCGGGAGCGGGCGGCACGGGAGCGGGGAGGAGTCGGGAGCGGGGCACGGACATGGACACGGACACGGACACGGACACGGACACGGACACGGACACGGACACGGCTGGGATGCTACGGCGGGGGGCGCGGCGGCTGAGGACTGCAGGAACTTTCCCAAGGAACGTGCTCGCGGGGATGAAAGGCTTTATTACCGTCAGGGCTGCGCGGGGTGGGCAGCGCAGTTAGTGGTGGTAGCCCGGACTGTGATTTTCAGCATTCCCCAGGCTTCCCTGCTCGACTTCCAGCTCGCTAGAGCTGCGCGTTAGTGCAGAGCGTCCCGGGTGACTCGGAGAAGTTGGAAGTACGCATGGAGTGCCATACGGCTACTTAGGTCGTAGCCCTTTGTCTCCTCAAGAAGGTACATGAAGTGGCTTGGGCAGAACTATGAGTGCCTTCCTGCCAAGAGGAAGAGAAAAATTATTAGAATCATAGAATCAACTGAGTTGGAAAGGACCTCTGAGATTATCAAGTCCAACCCTTGATCCACTACCGCCGTGGTTACTAGACTATGGCACTAAGTGCCACATCCAGTCTCATCTTTAAAACCTCCAGGGATGGAAAATCCACTACTTCCCTGGCCAGCCCATTCCAATGCCTGATTACCCTCTCTGTAAAGAATTTCCTCCTAATATCTCACCTAAACCTGTGCTGGCAGAGCTTAAGACCGTGCCCTCTTGTCTTACTGATAGCTGCCTGGGAGAAGAGACCAACCCCTTCCTGGCTACAACCTCCTTTCAGGTAGCTGTAGAGAGTGATGAGGTCTCCCCTGAGCATCCTCTTCTCCAAGCTAAACAACCCCAGCTCCCTCAGCCTCTCCTTATAGGACTTGTGTTCAAGTCACTTCATCAGCCTCGTTGCTCTTCTCTGGACCTGCTCCAGCACCTCAATATCCTTCCTGCCCTGGAGGGGCCCAGATCTGGACACAGTAAATAATACAGACCCAGCAATAAAACCAGCCTGCCTACCTCCAAAGGCATGAGAGCACAGGTTGGTGAGGGCTGGAAAGTCTTGGTACACCATTGCGCTAGCATGGCTCAGTGTCTTAGCAGCACTGCTTTCCAAAGAGTACCTCATCTGTTGGTCCCTGGTAGGAGTGGTTAGCTTTGCAGAGCCCAGAAGTTGGCTTTACACAGGGTCTGGCACTGCAAATATTTTTATGCAGTTTACTAAAGTATATGGTATGGACTTCTTGTAAAATGGCCTATGCCTCTGTATATGAGCTGGGGTTAGACCTGTAAAGTGTTTTGGTAGATCCCATATAGGTACATACACACATCCTTCTTGTGTCTGTGTCAGCCTCTGAGTCCTTCTAAGCATGGCTTTTCTTGTCCTGCGTGTTTCTGACAGTGTGCCCTGCCCACATGGCATCACTGGGAGGTTATTTTATTATCTGCTTAATATGTTCTCACTCCTCCAGGTAACCCCTGTAAACTGTTTGCAGTGTTAAATTTTCATTCAGTGCACACCTCTGAGATTACAACTCATTACTACTTTTGCTTCATGCAAAAGCCTCTGGCTTGACTATTTTGAGCAAGATGCCCAACCAGAACATCTTGTAGCTGGTGAAGCATGTAGAGGGGTATTTCTCTCTGCTTGATCTCCTTCTCTAGCTTTTCCTAAGTTTTTGCCCCAGGTTTGCCTGCTGAGCCATATGAGATGAGGGCATCTTTTTTGTTATCACGTTATTGGTGGGGTGTTTGCTGAATTTGCCATCCTGGGGGAACCTTTAGGTCCCAGAGAAATTTCCTTGGAAGAGGGAGCATGAGGGGGTTAAATATTGAAGAGTTAGGCTGTAGTGAGTCTTCTGGTTTCTTGAAGGTGTGATTTTTTGAAGGAAGGGGTGCCAGCTGAAGGTGAAGAAAGCACAAACAAGGGTAAGAGTTATTTCTTAAGTTGTTAATTTCTGAAGTTCATGTCACTAAATAGTTAAGTGCAAAGCTCCTGCACAGAAAAAAAACCCTGAACATAACAAACCAAGAAAGAGTTCAGTGTGACTGTTGGTAGCAAAGATGAGCTTTCTCCTGTATAATTCCAGCACAGCAAGCACAAAATGGGTGTGTACTGTCATCATGTCACCTCAGAGAACACCTGCTCCTAAAAAATATTCTCCACATTAATGTATTTTCCAGGGAGTTAATTATATGGTCATCAGTATGTTGCACTTGATCTCAAATAAATGGTACAATTTGGTTTAACATCACTCAAGTTGTTTCTCTGTGACAGTAACATGAACTCAGCCATGTGTTCTGTCCCAGATGCTTCCTCCTGATGTGGCAGAGAAAACAGGGAAAATAACCCACAGCTGCTCTATTAACTCTCAGTGTCACAATTGTATTTGAAACTGGTCCAGTCCAGTCCAGTCTCCTCAGTTCTGAAAAAATTTTATTTCACTTATTTAAATTTTTCTACTAAATTTTCTACTGAGGGTATTTAATTTTGCCTTATTTGAATAAAATTTTAGAGACAAGTCTTTAGAGAAGGAAAAATTATAGAAATAAGATTTTAAACAGAAGAAAAGATAACTTAAAACTTTTTTCTTCTGGCAAGATTGAGGGCTATTAAAAGATACTAATTTTCTTTCATAAATTATTGAGAACTGAAGGCAAAGAAGAGGATAATTACACAGAGGGCTTCTAAATAGCTTTTGTATCCTGTTAACACATTTCTGATATGAATGCTGAGTCACTGGAAAGGAAAATTGCAGAATTATTTGCATATCTTCTAGAAGTTATCTTTTTGTTAACATCAGGTAGCTGATTAATAAACATGGAAGATAATAATGATCCTAGCATATGGGCTGCAGGGAACAGTGCGTAATTAGAAGTTACATCCCTGCAGAAAAGGTTTGTTTCTGTCTTATGCTTAATGGAATAACTCTCTGTGCTAGGAAGCTGGAATTTATTTGAACTTCAGTCCCTTTTCAAAGTAAGTGTATATGACTCCCTGAAAGAAAAAAGTTCCTTTAGTGAGTTTATATGTACTTCATATTCTTCTGCTACCCAGCAGTTAGTTACTAACAAAGTTGTGACCCAAAGCATTGAGATTTTGTGACTGAAAGATGCTAAGGGCAGCTGAGTTGAGTAAAGGCAGGTTTCACACCAGAGGTGCATGCCTGTGTCCTTTGGAGTAAAGAAGTGCTACAAGGGAGGGTCTATGTTTGGCTTGGAGAACCAAGGGTATAGCTCAGAGCCTCTGGTTCATCTACGAAGAAAATAATTCTATAGGAAGGAGTGACTGTATTTGCCACTGCTTTCAGCAGGACTAGCCTTTAGTCTGGCTGTGCCTTGGAAGAAACAAAATAAAACAAACTGCTGGGCCAAAGTGTTGGGATTGAAAACCCTCTGGTGCTCCTTGGCCTTGCTGCTGCTCCAGTGAGTGCTGGCCAGGTGCTTCTGAGATGTACCTGCTGCAAAGATTGGCCACTCATTGTGACCACCCTAGTGATGGTGGCAGGAAGGTCCTCAGTGTTTATCCTCAGCCACTCGCCACTGTCCTGCCTGCTGGAGATGCCTGATTGCTTGGGTCTGCTTGTGAAAGCGTTTCCTCTCTTAAATTTGTGCAAATTAGCTAGTGAGCAAAAATCTGCTAAAAATCCCCAAGTACCCCACCTAGATTGGACTGAAGTGGCAAACTCTAACACAAGGTCATGGTATGGGTGGCCC
Source organism: Empidonax traillii (assembly GCF_003031625.1). Classification (NCBI taxonomy): domain Eukaryota; kingdom Metazoa; phylum Chordata; class Aves; order Passeriformes; family Tyrannidae; genus Empidonax; species Empidonax traillii. The sequence continues at coordinate 114,692 of NW_020955888.1, forward strand.
AGACTCATTTCAGGATGTTCCCTATCTCCCAAAACCAGGCTAAGCAAAACAGGAATTATTTTTATACAGTCAGTAATGAGTAGGTCTTAAAAAATAGCCAGTGATTAATGCAAACATCAACAAACTGTGGAAAAATAATATGTGCTTGAATGTGGCATGGATTCAATATCAATAAAAGCTTTTAGACAAAGAATGATAAATGCCAGTATAGAGTCATAGAATGTTTTGGGCCGGAAGACATCTTTAAAGGTCATCTAGTCCAAATCCACTGCAATGAACATCTTCAACAAGATCAGGTTGGTCAAAGCTCCATCCAACCTGACCTTGAATGTTGCCAGGAATGGGGTATCCTCTTGTGAGAGTGGAGTAGAGTGGGAAAATCACGTTCCCTCGACCTGCCAGCCACACTTCTTTTGACTTGCCCAGAATTTGGTTGCCTTTCTGGGCTACAAGTGCACATCCAGCTTTTCGTCCACCAGTACCCCCAAGCCCTTCTCCACAGAGCTGTGCTCTCTATCTCTTCATCCCTATCTGGTGTTTATTTTTAAGTAACTGAGTCTCTTTGTGGAAATCTGAACTCGCCCCCTCCTCTTGGTGTGTCTTGCAAAGAAAATGTGTTGAAGACTTGTGGACTGTGACATCATTGGCGATTTCCAAGACTCAGCTAGACAAGGTCACAACTCTGTTGATGCACTGTTGGCAGTAGTTCTATTCTGAGTGAGAGGAGGGGCTAGAGACCCAGAGGTCCCTTCCAGATATCACTACTATGACTCTGTGTCCCTGTCCCTGAAATCCATTCAGAGCTTTCACTTGCTGATTCGTATTGTGTTTGCTTATGTTGTCTATCCTCCTGAAATCAGTAGGCATCAGACACTGGAAGGATGGAGACTTCTGGATATGCAGCTTAACACAGCTATCAAAAGTGTATTTGGTGGTGCCATTTATTCCTGTTATTTGAAATAACAGGAATATTTTATTGGGAGAGAGAGATTGGCTGGCATACGTGTGCCAGGATGGATGTGCTAAAGCTGAAGGGACAACAGGTTGTTATTTGTCGAGTCCTCAGGAACATGTCAGTGAGACACTGGCAATGTCTGGGAGTGCAGAAACGCCTTCATTGCAGTAAAAAGGGCTTCAATATGTTCCTTACTCTTCTACCACATGGAAAAATTGAGTGGTGATCAGGGGAACCTTAGGAGCATTCTCTATTGTTCTCAGATTCATGGAAAGCCTTTGAATTAGTGGATTAACAACTACTTTGTGCCTCTCTCAGCACCTCACGGAGTAAGACCAATGAGCCTAATCAAAACCCAAATTATTTCAGGAAAATGGGACAAGTGGAGAACTGTTTTGTACCATTTAGTGAAAAGAGGTCTCTTTGCAAACAGAAAGTCAGGCTACTTATGGATTTTCTCAAGCACAATAGCAGCATGGGCTTAGGTGGCAGGGCAGGCTGGGAATGAGGTATGAGCCACCAGGTCTCAGCATAAAATTAGTTCACAATCTCAAAAAGAAAGCTGATCTATTGCCTCATCTGCTTTTTTAAAATGGATATAGGGATAAGTCCAGCTACCAGATGAATTGGGAGTAAGGCACTGGATTTCCTCCTACCTTAAACTGTAGGATTCCACCAGGTGGAATATCCTTTTCGCCACAGGCTGTGGTGAATGCTAAAGGTTTAAAATTGGAAGAAAATTGGAAAAAAAACCCAAGAGCTGCAGGGTAAGAAACCATAAGCGGCCTTAATAGCATGGAAATTCCCACTTGAACAGGTTCCTGCAGGCTGCTGTAGGCAGCAAGATGGCACAGGAGAAGTCTGGCTATGCATTTGCTCCAATTTTCTCTTCTCTTGGCCATCGTTGATGGTCTCTCTTGGAGGGTGGAGGCTGGTGAGAGTGTTGCTACACATAACCTGCAGTTAATGTCCTCTTGCAGCCCCAGGTTGTGTGAAGGAGGATGTTTACATCCACTGAAGCAGCAGGACAGTGCAACTGGCTTGCCTGTGCTGCTGCAGGCAGTCTCTAAGGGCACGGTGCTGTACTTGTGCCATGTACATGTAAGTGAGTCTCTTGCCATAAGTACAGGAGCCTGTCTCTCCACCTGAGTAATTGCAGGGGTAAAACCAAGCAACACCCTGGAAGGAACATAACGCAGGAGAAACAAAAATGCTTCTGAGTTGCTTTTCAGCACATCAGCTTGTGGTGGGTGGCACTTCTAGAAGCTTCTTTTCTAAGGAACTGGAGGGACCCTGCTTCTGGTGAGACTGGGAACACCCTATAAATTGTTTGGCACTTGCTAGTTGGCTGATTCTGCCAACTTGAACTTGCACAGCAGCAGGACAGAGATGGACAGAGGGAAAAGAGCTGATTTTTCAAATGTTTTAGTATCCCTGACAATGATTCCTGCAGAGGAGAAGTCAGCAGCACTGAACAGACTAATAAGCTTTTGGTATAAGTCTGGGTTTGTTGTGTAGGGCGAGCTGTTTCCAGTTGACATGCTGCCTCCCTGGCCAGATCGTGAGCTGTGGCATCACTTCTAATTTTGGTAGACTCCTCCAGGCTTTTTCCGTAAAGGCTGGGTTCAAAGGTTCATAGAAAGATGTGGAGGAAGCTCCTCATCACACTCCCTCACCATCCTGTCAGTGGCATTCCCACCCCCACACCACTAAGAGATTGCTCTGGGGGTCCTATCTGTCACACACAGAACATGAATCATTCATTTCAGCTGCGCTCCTACATTTGTAATCCCACGTAGTCCAAAAGACAGGATCCAGGCCTCAGGGATTCAATTATGTACACTGTGCTCAGTCTTTCCTTCCTTGATCCCTCGGCACCCATTCATTTTGCTCCATCCTGCACTGTTCTCTGCTGTGTCAGTCACAGACGGGCAATTTATCCTCTCCTGTTTCCCACATGAACCCCATCTATCATCTGCCGGTCTTTGAAATTAATTTACTGGCTGGCCAACTGCCCACTTTGTGTCCCTGGCTCCTTCCCACCTGGTGTAATGTGGGGGGTGCTCCCTGGAGGGGGGTGAGCCTCTCACAGTGTACCCACACGCTCCTGGGGGATCTGCTCATACCGTCAGTCACCATCACAGCACAAAGCAGCAGCTTTCTGCCTGGCAGAGAAATGTGTCTGTATTGCTGTGATGCTCAGAGTTGAACAAGGGCTCTAGTGGTCCCTGGAGCCTCCAGAAAGCTCCTGAAGGGTGTCCTGATGCGCAGAAATCAACATGTTTTCTTCCTCTCTCTCCTACAGAAGTTCTTTTCTGCTGCTGTTTTCAACTCGACTAAGCACATCTGTCTATCTGATGTGTCATGGACAGGTTTGCAGGTGCTGGCTTTGACTTCTGCTGTCTGTCTGTGTGCTAGTTCAAATGACACATGGCAGAGCTGGGCCACCGTCCTGCTGGAGGGGAAATGCACTTCATCTTAGTGATTTGTCCTGGGATCTTAAGCACTTTGGTGGGAGGTGTTTGGTCCCAGTGGCATTTCTTATGTGAAAAGTTTTCTCAAGGAGCAGAAACTTTCAAGACAGGCTGTAAAACCTTCTTCTAACTGCTTAAGCTGTTAAAGGAGACAAGGTTAAGGGAACCTACACAGAAGGCTGCTCATCTTTTTCTGGGTGCTAAGGTTAAACCCCATAGATGACTTGCAGCTATAGAGCAACGTCAGCAGAAACTGTTTTCAACTGTGAAATGACAGAGAGAGTGTCCATGGGAGCAAAGCTGCTACTGAATCAGCACAGTGCTTTAAAATGAATTGATCCAGCAATGTTTGTCTTATTTCCCAGCGGGAAGACACTTCAAAAAGCCAAAGGCACCTTCTTTAATGGCCACCTATTTATCACAGAGTGGTTTCAGCCATGGCAGTGCCCATCCAAATCTGCTTCTACAAACAGCCTCACACCCTCTTCTGTCTCTTCACCCTGCAGGAAAAGGCTCTGTGAATGGTGTGGTAACTTGAGAAAAGCCTAATCCAGGTAAAAGCTGTGTGGTCCCATCTCTGTTCCAGCAGAGCTTCTGTCCAGCTTCTGGTGCCCTTGGGTTTGCAGGACAAGGACGTTGCTTCTAATCCATGCCAGGGGGAAAGGGATGGATGGTAGCTATCAACAGGGAAGAGGGAGGGCAGGTGGAAGGAAGGACAGGTAGTGGGTTTAGCATCTCCTTTTTCTGGGTGCCCTGTCTATGCAGTGCTGTGCCCTGAGCATGTTTCATGGCAGCATGTGCTGCGGCTCTCTCTGACCCCATAAGTGAACGTTTCCTGGAAGACTCGCTCAATGTACTTTATGGTCTCCAGGAGCGAGGATAAACTGCAGGTCAGTGCAAGAGGTAAGGGTGCAAGAGCAACAGTTCCTGACCAAATTAATTAATTCCCTGAGACGTCAGGATTTGGCCACAGCTGGTTAACGAGGCAGGGCTGGTTGGAGGTGTGAGGATAGTTTTCCCCTTTCCTGCTCTGGCTCAAGGAGTCTACAGGCTTGTCCTTGTACCACGCGATGGCAGCCTTGCACACGGTAAGTGCTCTGTCTTGCCTGCTTGCATGACTGGATTTGTTAGCAGCATTTTTTTAGGGTGAAGAGCTCAATGGACCATTTATGCTGTCAGCTGGATAATATTGTACTGTAATGTAGTGGTTTCATCCCACAGCATCATCAGTGCACAATCTCTTCCTCTCCTTGCTGTGCTGGAGACATCTATAATTCAGTGTGAAACTGCCCATTCCCTTGGGCTCGGTGCTTCAACACACATAGTCAGCACTGCAGGAGTGACAGGGCTGTGCAGGAATGAGGACATGAGGATGTCTGGGGCATGAGACCTCACACAGCCATTCAGATCCCTGCCTGCCAATCCCAGAGGCTTCCAGGAGCTGTGAACGAGGACTGGTAGCAGGTAGCAAGGGCTATTCCTAGCTAATTCCCTTCCCTTTTCTCCTGCTGATTCACACAGGATTTTTCTGCTCTGTATTGTGTCTTCGAGCCCCATTTTGGAGGGCTGAGATCTCTTCTGCTCACGATTTTGTGCTGGTGCTCAAGGGGAGGAAGGGGACAGGTGGTATTTATTTTGATTGAGCTGCAGTGTTGTGTTTGGCAGGGCTTTCCAGCAGCAATGCCTGAGCAGGTTGTGGGCATACTCGGGAGTGAGTCACCAAGAAGTAATAACAGTAGGAAGAGGAGAACAGAAATGCTTCAAGAGCTGTTGAGCTTTTCCTATTGGGAACCATACAGAAGGGCAAGGTTTACTTGGAGTGACAGAAAGCGTCTAAACTGAAAGGTCAACTGAGGTAATCTGGGGACATGGATCAGCTGTGGTCTCTGTCTCAATCCTCATGTGTCCCTGTCACCAGATGATGTGGAGACTTCCTGGCAGATGCATATGATGTTGACAGGAGAACTTTCTACCTGTCAGCTTCTCTAGCCACCAAGAATCTCATCAGACTGATGTGGCTGTCCTAAGGGACATTTGCTTCAGTATGAGCTGACTTCTAGAAATGATCCAAACACCTCATATTTAAACAGAGAAGCACATCCTCCTGTAATAAAAGCACTTGAAAGGAGATGAAACTTTGCTATAATTAGTTTACACTTTTCTGAGCTCCAGCAGAAAGGATGTGTGTGATTTGGCATATTGGTTTTCCACTTAACTGTGGCTTTCACTGCTGTTTCTGATCATTGATGAATCTATGGAATTGTAATCAGTTAGAAAAAATTTCTTTCTCTGCATTTTGACAAATACAAGACTACTACTGTGTTTTTCCCTTTGCAATTTATCCTGGCCAGGTTGCCTAAATAAGGGAGCCCTGTTCCCTCCATGTTTGTTGTGGCTCTGATATGTGTGCCACACTGAGGCCTGGTACCCTCTGGGTACACTGAAATTACCGTGGGATTCTGCAAATCACAATTTTCCTACATTTAGAGACCTGGTTGCTTGCAGGTGTTAACCCCATGACAATGACCATAAGTAGAAAGATTTGCTGGTGGTTTTCCTTTTTGGTTTATCACACAGAGGGGATCCTTTGCTTCAAATGCAGGGCTTGGAGCTATGAGATAAGTTTGTTGTAGGAACCAAGTGTAGTGTAGTAATTAATTAGAGGATAGTACTAATGGGAAGCTTGGGAATGAAATACAGTTGCTGATGGCAGAGTTTTCAAGCACAAGGGACAAAGAAGTTGTGGCCTCTTACTTATGTATTTGCTATTACTTTACCATGGAGCTTTTCCTGCTGGTGAGTGGCACTGTGCAAGTTCCTCATCCTGTTGTGTTGGTCCAGAATGGGATGCTCTCTGTTTTAACTGTGATTCCCATTTGTTGTGTGCACATTATCAGGTTTATCTGTCAGACTCTGGAAGCAAACTGGTGACTGATGCTGAGGTTGCCCCTGAGGGCTGTGATTACACTGCCTGCAGGAGACCTGGCCTGTGGAGTAGCTCACTTGGGTGCATCCAGCATGTGGGAACCCTTCTTTCTGTGAATAGGTGTGTGGAGAAGTGCAGAGCTGAAGCTAAGGAGCCTAGATTACACCATTCCTCAGCTATAATGTTCTGACCTCTTAAAAAGCTGTTTTACTTTGGGTCAAGCTGGCCGTGTTGGGGTGGTCAGGGTTACTGACATTCCTCTAGAACCCTGTGCTGGAGAAGGTTTGGGAATGGTGGTGTTAGCTGATGACACCATGGGTAGCTCTAAAAGTGGCAATGGAAAGGTGTCAGGGATATGTCCTAACCACCCAGCTCTGACTTTCTTTGGTTGTTCCCAGCTCTGAGTCTGAGCAGGTGGTGATGAGAGGCTGCAAAGCCATGGGGAGCAAGCCAAGAAGGGCTGGAGGGAAGTCCCAAGCTCTGCTATGCTCCCAGAATGGTTTTGGAGAGGAAAGGCCTCTTGTTGATGCCTCTCAGAGTGATCTTTGTGGGTGAACTGGATGTGCAGCAATACTCAAAGGTTAACTGATGCTTCACTCTCCTCAGTTGTCTCTTTTGTTCCTTCTCCTTCATTGTTCTGCATGCCTATTTAAAAGGTGAATGCATGGACACCTCTGCAGCTTCCAGGAGACAACAGCAAGTCTCTTCCATGGGCAGCTGGGGACCAGAAAAGTGCAGAACTGGAAAATAAAGTAGCAGAAAGTGCAGTGGGGATGTGGGACCACTGTTCAGAGCAGCTTAGGCATTGGTTTAAGTCTCCCAAAATGCAGTAGGGGTTAGAAGGAGAATGCTTATACTCTGTGCTCATTTGGTGGCAAATCTGGAGATTGCACCCAACCAAGAGCATTGCTGAGAATTACAGCTTTGCCCAGAAGTTTTGAAGAAATCAGAAATTTTTGCTCTGAAGTGCAGCCTCAGCCTTGTGGCTAGTAGAGATTCTAGTGACTGCCATCAGGACAGAGCTTGCAAACCCCCTGTGGGAATCCTACAAAACCTACCACAACCAGGAGCCAAAGAAGTTGCCTTGGAAACTGTGATGAAGCTCAAGTTGCAGGGAGCTCCTGCCAGGCTAATTGGAGTTGCAATGTTAATACGAGTCCCACTGCTGGTGTTGGGTAGAGCTCAGCAATCCTATGGATGCTCATCCTAAGCCACATCCTGTTGTAGTGTGATGCTAGACAGCTTTTCAGTTGCAGGTCTGCACACCTTTGGGAGCTTGAAGAGGGGCAGGCTTCATATCAAAGTACTTTCTCCCCAGGAAAAGAGTGAGGTGAGTCAACTGTGCCTGTTCCTTGGTTATATTATTCTCTAAGAAAGATGAGTGAACAGAGCAGGTACATTTGCAGCAGAGGAGGAAAGGCATTCTGCATGGAGTGGGAGAGGAGATGGACTGGAAGACCAAGCAGCAGATAAATTGCCTAAGGGACAAAAGAGAAGTTACTCACTTTTTTTTTTTTTTTTTTTTCTACTCTTGCCATGGGCTAATTAAGGAATCTATGTAATATTGGAAACCTCTGAGTGTTTAATGGAAAAGCAGCTAATTAATTAACATTACAAATCATAACCATTAAGGAATTAATCTTTCATGAACTTAATTAGGAATGGTGAGTGAACGGGTACATGGAAGGATGACTTTTAGAATATGAATTATGGTTGTTTCTTTCCGAATCACTGCTAGTTAATGAAGACACAGAGCAATATTACTGAGCAAACAATGCAGAAGGGAACGAGGCTGTGTAATGATCCCAGCTAGGAGTGGTAATTGATTCATTTGTGGGGAAATGCTATTTGGCTTGATCATTCTGTTGCTAGAGATGACCATTTGCTTATGGCAATAAAGGTCTAAATTGCCGTTTCCTGTCTGCCTGGAAGGCAAAACTCCTGACTGGTTGAGCCTTCCTGTCTAGTTCCTAGGGCTGGTTGTGGTTACTGCCCAGGGGCCTCGGGAATTCTCTCATCACAAGGTAATATGATGTAAATGGGAAATGCAGTTTTCAAAAGAGGAAAGAGGGCTACAGTGCTTTGTGAGGGCTGTAGAGAAAGAGATTGGCAGGTCTGAGAGAAGTGCAGGCTGGACCATGAGACTTCTCTATGTGGCATTTTCCTAAGCAGTGTATGCTGCTCTGTCTGGATTCAAAAACTCCAGGTGATGGTTACCAAAGGGTGCAGATCCACCTGGGAATTTCAGACTATTAAAAATGTGTCTCTCGTTTTGTTCCTGTATTGGGGATCAGCTTTCCACTATCTGAGACCCTTCTACTCCCTTCTGCTAAACAGGTCTTTCCTGCACCAGGGTGGTGTTGACTGTTGGCAATGGATGGTCCCAGTGCTGCCAGGCAGAGCTCTAAGTGAGCAAAAAAAAAAAAACCCAAATGCGTTTTGGAGAGCTTTCTGCCTTAGTTAATCAGCTCTGTTTCCTGTTCATTGCTCATTCGGGGATCGTTCTGCTAATAATTGTTCTTCAGCTTGGCAGTCAAACAGACACAATGAGGCTAAGGACTCAATTTGGAAGGGGGAAGAGACAGACCTTACCGGGATTTACCGAGGGAGCACATGCCAGTGAAGTTACACTAATAGCAAAAGCAGGGAACATTGACTCTCTATTTTTGTCTCTGGGATGGGTGTTGGACATAAGGTTCCTTCAGTGACTGGAAAACAAAAAAATGGAACAAAAGCTAATGAACACCCTCCTTTCTTAAAATATGACTGCATGGTTGGATACACATTGCTATGATAACACAGTTTTTCTGGCAGCACTTGATAGATTTCTCTTTCATGTCTCACCTCATTTTAAAAAATGTAATTAGGTTGTTTTTTCTGGATACAGAAAACAACCTATGTCAGAGGATAACACAGTCAAAGAATAAAGTATGCTTATGGGCACCACTCTTCACTGAACATTCCTTTTTGATACTGTGCACTTGGAGTTAGGCTGCATGTCTGCAGACATCTATTTGCATTCTCCCCTTCCTGCGAAGTAGGAAATGTATTTTTTAGATGGAAGTGGTAGGGGGCACAGGAAATTTTCAGGGTTTTGGTGTTCCAGGCTCTCTTTGAAGGTCCCGGTCCCTAGCCCGTCCCCAGTCTTTGGGATGGGGGGACTTGGTGTGCAGTTCTGGTGCAGTGCAGTAAGATATCGGGGAAGAGATAGTAGAACCAACCCTTTGGTTGATGGGTGGTGAAGTGGAAAGAAGAGAAGCTAGTCATGGACTCTGATTAGCAGAAATCACTCTAATTCAGTGCAGGAAGTCCAGCATAGACAAAAGAATGGGCTCTTATAGATCAGGAATTAGACACCTTGCAGACTGAGCATTTTGATTACCTCTGACAATAAGCCCATCTGTAAAATTCAGACTTGCTTCTGGCATGAGTGCTGCACCTATTTCCCCACAGCACTTGCATCTTTCCTAGAGCACCGTTTGGCCATGGAGAAGCATACAGTAGCCCTTGGCTATCTGTGTGATGACCTGGATGATGGCTGGGATCCAGCCAAGTGCCAACACAACATGCAAGCAGGAGTCCTGTGTGGAATGAAGCAGCACTAATTTGTTCATGCTGGGGTAACTGGCCCTTCAGTAAGGGAAGGCTTCACACTTTTGCAGAGAAGGCTGCAAAAGGTTTTGATTCATTCAAATAATTAAATAATTAAATAAATAAATAAATATAAGAGAGTTACATTAACATGAGGTCTGGGCGCCTACAATGCCTTTGTGAATTTGGGCTTTAGATATTAGCCAGAATTGAATGTTCATATGATTTGGAGGGATAGACCAGCCCAGTGTACTCTTTATGAATTTTACTAAAAGAAAAAGTGAGCAAGTATGTGCTTATCAAGCACATTATTAGGCTAATTTACTACAGTTTCATGAAACTAATTAAAGAAGAACAAGACAAGGATGAAAATAAGGTCATGATTAAGACTGAATCAATAAATCACTGTATTCAGAAATTTAATGCAACAAGTAATTTAACTGAATTATGATATTATGATTTTGGCATCAGAAAGAATTACTTTTTGTGTAAATCCTGTTCAGGGGTAGATAAAGGAGACTCAGCTCCATTTGAACCAAAGCATACAATTAATATCCTCTAGTGGATTAGTGCATTGACTTTGCTTGGGAGGACCTGAGAACTTAATCCATCATGGGCAGAAGTCTCTGTAGGATCTAGGCACCAGGTCTGCTCTTGGTCCCTCAGCTGGTGGTGTTGCTCAGGGCAGGGTGCTCTCTGCCCGATATGCCTCCCATAAGGAAGGAAACAACATGATTGTCCAGAGCATTTCCATCCATGACAGTTCTGTTCAACACACTGGAATATCTCTGTGCTTATATGGTTTTATTTTGGTCCTTATTTCCCTCTTCCAAGACCATGCAAATATAAAAGGGTTCACACCATTCGTACAAAGGCACTAAACAAGTCAATCTGAGCTGCAGTTTTGAGCAGTGGTCTTTTTTGATCACCTATATTTACTGACAAACTGGGAGATGCTAATACTGAGGAAGAAGAAATTGGGCCTGCCAGGGTCTTTTTGTCAAAGGAAAGGTGAAGATATATTGAGGGATTCCTTGATGACTTCAAATGTTGTTGCAGAAACCAATAAATCATTTTAAGATGTGAAGCTTTTTCTGGAAGTTTAGGAAATATTGCTTGCTTCACAGTGAGTTAGGAGCAGGATTTAAAAAACTCTTGTGTACTCTATGATGAAATGAAGTGTATTGAATTCATATAGGTTTAATATTTCTTTAAATACTGAACAGTATATTCCAAAATTGCCAAACTAACAGAAAAAAAAAGGCAGACTAATGGAAACAATTCCCCCATAAATAAATAAGCAACTGCTACAAAAAACCCCTTTCTCTGTTGAACATCCTTTTAGTTTGATTTCAGAAGTTTAGGAATGAAAAATGCCATAAAATGAAATGAATATACATTCCAGGGCTGATATCTAATCTCTCAATATCTTCACTGTGGTCTAGTTTCTACTGGACTGTTTCAAAATATTAACTCTCACAGTAAGGAGCATTGCTTGTGAAATTTCAACTGTTTTAAAAATAGGCTAAATTTATCTTTAGGTATTTGACTCTTTCATGACATTGTCTTCTATCAGCTGTCCCAGTCCAGGAGAAGTCAAGGGTGACTAGTGGGGTGTACTTCCCCTTTAGACACTTCTGGGTTTGCTACTGCTTGTGTCCTTCTATATTCTCTTATTGCATTAATTAAATTTTATGTGGGAAAGATAATATGTTAACAGTAATAAAGCCCTGATGATCTGGCCAATTCCTCTAGCAGTCAAGTGTTAATGTTAAGTGTTTCTCTTCATTAAGAGGTCTTCAAGAATTGCAGTGTTGTAGATTAGTGTTCCAGAGCACTTGAGATTGTGCCCTTAAGGCAAATTTCATGGTGAAATGAGTGAAAATTGAGTACTTCTAGGAAATGGCAACTTTAAATAGTCATGCCCTACTCCTAGTGACTACCTACTCTGGCTTCATCATTTGCAGACTGACACTGTGGAGGAAGGTTCTCACTGGCCTGTATGCTGGCAAGAGGACTGAGAGGAGAGAAGTGTGAAGTTGTGGTGCTGACAGCTGAGAAGCATAGGAGGAATGTGAAAACAAGACAAATTTGAACAGTAGCCAGTGCTGTATGGAAGAGAACTGGAAACAGTTTTGTTTCTAGGCCAGTGTTGTTCAGCAATGGAATCTGTTTGCAGCTGACTCACCTTAAAATACGATTTTTGTCCCAGCAGAAAACTAGCTATTCATTTAATTTTTCAGCCAAAATATCTAAATGCTATCACAGAAGAAGCTCTGACCTTCTCCAGAGTTATTTCTGCCTACATCATGCATGTATGTGGAGCATCAAAACAACTGAGGCTTGCACTACCATCCCCATTTGGAAACATCCCTACAGCTCACTGGGAGGCTCGGTTTGCCTTTTTCCTTTTCATTCCTCTGCCTTCTACTCCCACAATATCATTCACTTGTTGCTGCCGACCACACACATAATACTAAATTCCCCTAAAAGGCAGACAGCCACATACTGTTCAGGGGAGCCCTTCCCATGCCAAACATCCCTTGCCATTTTGTGGGTGACAAGCCCTTTATTCTAGTCTCCAGGGTATCTTCCTGGGCATGAAGGAGATGAATATAGGCAATGGGATTCTGACAGAGCATGGTTCAGCAAGGTCTTTTCAAGGTCATGCTACTACAGCAGGAAAGACACAATCATTTGGGTGAAACAAGCCACAAAGAAATAATGAGCTTTAACCCCACATGTCCCTTTTTGTCAGTGTGGTAAGGTTATCAAAAAGAATGCTTCAAATTAGTGCCAGTGCATGACTTTTAATGGAGCCCTGACCTCTCTCAGATAGAAGGAATTTAAAATCTATTGACTTTCAAGGCAGGATCTGGTGAGAGATGAAGAGTGGCTTCAGATTTTTTTTTTGGCCCAGTATATTGAAAGAAGAAGTTTAAAGCATGATCATCAGCCTTGTTAAATTACTGGGCTGTCTGATGTATCTGATACTGATGCCACTGCTTCTAACACTATTACTCTCAAGGGGTCAGCAGTGTGATTTATTAGCTTGCAGCAACTCAGAGATTTAATCTGGCACTGCTAAATTCCAAACTCAAGCACACCTTCAGAGAGGTGAAATCACCTGGGAAAATGTGAAACTGTCTAAAATAATTTGCTATTAATTGTCTCTTACTCTTGGGATTTCTCAGACTTCTTTTTAACCCCATGGAATTGAAATAGACCCCCCCCAAAAAAAAAGAAAAAAAAAGAAAGGAATACAAAAAGACAAATTAAGGCCCATGATCTAGTGCTTTAAGAAAAATTACACTCCTGGGTGAAATTGCAACTTTCAAGGAGCAGTGGAATCTGTAAATACTATTGCATTACGTGTATGCTGATCTGAGCACCAGCCCTTAAATTATAAATAGCTCCTTTGATTTCAGCAGAATTACTGAAATTATTCTAGTTATAAGTGAGATCATAAACACAGAGATGCTTTATGGTTTGTCACCTATGTTTCTTATTAGTATGAGGTAGATCTCTGAAATAACATGACCCAGAAGAAGAAATATTTGTTGTTCCCAACTGTTTGTTTCCATTTATTCTTCCTCTGCAGGCAAATGTGCTAATAAGACAGAAATAAAAGCAGTGATCAAACTAATAAGTTTGATAAGTGCCATGTTAATGCATCAGAACAGAGGACATGCTCCTATGTCTAAGTTTATGGAGAACAAAAGTGGCTGCAAACTAATCCTTCAGTCGAACTCACTTTAGTTAGGCTCCATGTGTGGGTGGGGTTTTTCCCTTTAAGCAGAAGTATGACAGTCCCTTGCTCTTACAAATCCTGCTTCTCAGGAGCTCATGGAGGAGGATGGCATCACAGTGCTGTCCTACAAACAGGGGCATGGAGGCAGAAAAAGAACAAGTGAGGGGATTTTGGCAGTCACAGATACTGATGCCATGTAAAGGAGCATGTGGCTTTACTCCAGTGGTTCTCTTCTGATTCTTGCAGTTTGCAGGAGCTGACATGATTTTTTAACAACTCCTCTTGCTCTGCTGGACATTCATCTAGTGTAGGCCAGGGCACAGATTCCTCTATTTTGTGCTTTGCCAGCTCTCTAAGCTCTGTATCCAGCTGTCATCCCCAGGGCTTTTCCACCCAGGACTGCCTGTGGTATGAGGGCTCTCATACCTCAGCTTCTGCATGGTGTGAAAGCTAGTTCTCTCCTTTTACTTCTCTACTGGGCACAGCTGACTGTTGACTTGCAGCCAACAGCCATCCAAGGAGTCCTCTGCCCATTGCCATGGGTCTCAGCTCACCAGATTGTCAGCAGTAAGTCCCATCCACAGTCAAGCCCTGTCCTTTGGTAATCCCTGTGAAAGCCAGGGAGATGAGGGAGAGTGCACCAACAAAGATTCCTGTGAGGAAACAAAGCTTGTGCTCGATGTGCAGGCAAGGTGCTGATATACATGTGTCCTGACAGATGGTCTGACTTGAAATACTCTCTTCAAATTCCATTAAGCCCTAGGATGGCAGCGGGCAGCTAGCAGCCGTGAGGAAGTAAGTGGTTTCTTATTAACCAACCCCCATGCTTCCCAACCCCTGCGAACAGCAGCTGGTGAAGTGTCTTTTCCGGATGTCAGTTATCCGTCCATCTGGCAGGTACTTTCGAGCCTGCCAAGATGAGAATAAATAGAAGGACTTTTAGGGAAAAAAATGGCAGACCTCCACTGCAGACCCCATATATGCTGTTTTTAGGGGTCCTGGTGGCTTTTTCTTGAAAGCCATAGATGTTTTAGTATTGACACGGATGAGAGTTTTCTTAAAAAAAACCTATTTTTTTTCAAAAGAAATTTTTGAGGCTGTTTTCTTGCCTCATTTTTAAAGAGAATGAGTCTGGGTAAAAGGTTTAATCTGATTTTCTTTTTTTTCACCAGAGAAATAAAGACTGATTCAGTGGTGCCAGATTAGGATCAGAGTGACTGAGATTTTTTCATTTAGAGCCCTAAAATGAAGTTTAAAGGAAACTGAATTTTGGTTTTGTGGGTTTTGAGCAATGCTGTAATCAGACTCTTGTACAAGCACCAGCAATTGCAGTGTTAACAGAGGAAGAAGCACCATAGTAGAGACACTTTTAGAGCTCTTCTCTGCCCACGTCTTTCAGGCCTCATCTAGAAGAGCATCTTTTCAGGTGTAGATCTGGTCTCAAGCAGACCATGGTTAGATTTGGCAGTAGTGGGCCAGTTAGACTGAGTGTTGGCAGGTAATTCAGTGGGGTGAGAAGGGTACTGCCTTGAGATCTTGGTGCTGACTGTGGATTTAGGCATTTCATTTCCACCTAAGCACTGCAATACATGCATGCTTAGATCCATTGCTCGGTGTAATTGTTTGTGTCTTTGTTTTGATTAATTTGTCCAGATCGAGGTATCTCCAGTTCCATGCTCTATCCCTGTGCTAGCGGTCTGACACTGGAGAGATGAGCACACTTTATCTCATTCTGAGATGGGCACTTTTAAGTCAGGTGAGATGACTCCCCTCTCATATGCAGTCCCACGCTCAGAGGGGAGCCATGAATTACTAAAGATGTTACAGCAATAATATAATTATTATATATTATATAAATATAAATATTATATAATCAGATAATTATAGTGGAAAGACAACTCGAACTACCTTGTGAGCACTGGCATTTCTAGGTGGCTTTTAAAGTGGATATTCTCTATAATAATGCAAACTGGGAACTGACCAGTACTGATTTACATGGCTGATAAAGTGCAGGGAAACAGCCAAGTTTTACCCTTTGGGCAAAAAAATACGTTGGTATTTCCTGGTTCAAGTGGGCACATACTGATGAAAAGTTGGAAAAACCGTGAGAAAGAGCAGCAGGGAGTTGGAAGTTTGAAGCTTAACAAGATGAAGGTCTAGTCCACTCCAAGGATTAGTAAAAACTAGCCTGGAGTCTGGAAGATCAGTTCAGATGTAGGTGTCCTTGTTTAAAGGCTAGGACAAGAAATCCCACTGCTTCTGGCTGTTATCTCTGATCTCCAGATTGGTCGACATAGTGTATAGTGAATTCTTTACAATGTATGGTTATTCTTACTGTGGTGGTAGTTCCAGGGTGCAAAGCTAATCCTGTGGGCTGAAATTCTAGAGAATGTGATTTCTCTCAGTTGCCATGAAAATAATTGGCTGAATGATTTTTGTTTTCCAAAGTGGGCAAACTGGGCAAACTGGGCTTGTTGACAGCAAGTGCTAAAATAGGGTATGTCCTGCAAACACATGAGTTTGTACACTTCCACATCTTTCAATCAAATATGGCTGTAAGATGTTCTATCCTTGTGATCCGTGTCAATCGTATCCATATCCCACAAAGCTTGAGGGTCTTTGTGGAGCAGGTAACACTGCAGTGTAAGGTGAGATGTGTTTTCAGCACTTGTAGTATCGTGGAGTGTCTTTTTGTCTCATAAGAACAGGTGAATTAGCTGACCTCATGCTCACCTTTAGTAGTGTTTCTTTTTTGCTTTAAGTATCTCACTCATAGTATTTTATTTATCCTCCATCTGTATGGAATAGCCCTCATCTCCTTAGAGTCCCTGATACATATGTGCCTTCTGGAACCCCATTGTATTTATCAGGAGCTCTTTTTCTACTTGGGATACCTGTGCAGCTGTTGTGCTGCTGTCTGCTGTCTGAAAAGAGAAACCCTCCAGACAGAGAAGGCAAGTCACCAGCTTATTTATTTATTTTCAGTATAATCTTCTAGAGGCTGAAGGCATAGCAGGGAGGAGGAGATCCAGCTCTGCAGACTGCTTGTGAATTGCTGCCTGTGTCGGCGGCACGGGGCCAGCCGGGTTGCCCTTTGGCAGTGTGGGACTGTGAGATGGATTGGACGGCATGTGGTCTCTGTGCTCGAGTGCCCGGGGAGCTGGCTCGGAGGAGTAATGGAGCACGCTCCCAGGCACGCGCTCTCCTTCCATTGATTCAGCAAGCTGTTTGCTCCCGTCTGTCAGAGCTGCCTGCGCAGCCCCTGCCAGGACGGCATGAATGAAACTCTGGTAATTACTACAGCATGACTTCACTAGAACCATATTGCTAGGGTTCAGCAGCAGCTCATTAATTAAATAGTTGCCATGGTGACGGTTGCCCTGGTAGCATGAAATCCTTTCTCCTGCGTTCCCCCTCCTCCTCTCCGCTTTGCAGGGTTTCTCATTCATATTCTTGTGTTTTACATGAATGAAGCCAGAGGGAATCACGGGGCTAGGCGAAGAGATACTTGAGGAAAAATGATGCCTGTTCCCCCACCATGCCTGTCACCTCGTGGTCATGAACAATCACTCAGTCCTGTCCCCATGTTTTTCTTTTCTTGGGTAAATGAAGTCTGCCTCTTATCCATCCTGATTTTTTTCACTGGTTGCTTTCAGGTCAAATTCTGATTATACTGAGCACGTGAGTTATTCTGGGGTCCTAGCACCGGCTCCTCTGATTGCCAGTAGTGCGAGGGAAGGACTGAGTACTTCAGTTGCAGCCCAACTGCAGAGATTTGGCAGTCTTCCAGAGCTGAGCTTTTGCCCATGTGGGTTTTCTGTGCTTGATTAAATCACAATATTTCCTCTGGCTCTGAAGCCAGAAAGGACCATTAACTCTTCTAGACTGGCCACCTGCATAGTACAGAACTGAAGCCTGAAAGCTTCTGGCTGAGCTGTGATTTCCTTGTCAGAAGATGTCTCATCTTTGTATAAATATTGCTAGTGATGGAGTACACTGTGCACTGTGTCAGGCTGTCCAGGTGTTTAAGCACCCCTCACTGTTAAGAATCTGCCTCCCCAGCATGCATGGTGAGTCTTGTTTGGCATTGCTTCTCTCTTTCACAGTCTTTGATTGCCTGTGGGTCCTTTCTTACAGCATTTAGCAGCTTCCTTCTTCACAGAGAACTTGGATCCTTTCTGGTCCCCATGGATGCAGCTGGATGGGTGATGATTTGCCCTGAACTCACCATTCTGCCCACCTCTCACTGTAGATATTTAGAGAAGAAATACATCCTCAGTGGATAGCAAGACCTGCCTGTATTCATTTTGTAAGAATGTTTTTCTAGTTCAGAGTATTCCAAGTAATAATAGGGGTGTGTTTCAGTGTCCAAGAGAAATGTTTTCATAGCACAAAATTGAGAGCATGTGGTTTGTCAGGCTGTGAGGAAGTACAGCCTTCTGGGACAGTGTCAGAGGAACATACAGGTTACAGAGCTCAAACTGACCTTGCCCATAAAGCTGTTGGGAGTGGTCACTAGTGCATGCTGTGTTTTGAGCCATGTCATTTGGAACGGCACAGTTGATATGGACCAAAATCATACCTGTTTTGTATGAATGGTTAGGTTGTTTGGATGATTGGGGTTCTGGAATTCATCTTTCTCCCTGCCTGTTTTATATAACTGTCTAGACATTACATTAGAATCAGGATAAAATTTAGTCCATGGGATGGACTGTCCCTTGTTCGCCTGCTAGCAGGCTTCCCCCCAACTCTCTCTGAAGTGCCTGGCAATGGCAATGCTCTGATGGAGGTTTCTCAAGCAGATGGAGTTAGGGTTTGAGCAAAATTGAAAATTCACGTGTTCCTGACTTGTCCCTACCCAGAAATGTGAAAAATGACCAGATCTATAACATCAGCTGTGGGTTTTTTCCAGCCTTATATGTTCTGTCTGACTGCATGCCCTTTTGGAAATGCGTAAAACCTGTCTGCAAGTGCCATAAGAACTGGGACACCAGGCAGGGGACGGGACCTGCCTCCCTGGTAGCTCACAGCTGTCATGCGTGACCCTGTGATGGTGTTGCTATAGGGATTATTGAGCACAGATACAAAGACAAGCAGAGCCAAACTTTATCCTCCACTGTATGCTCCACTGACAAAACGCTTTCAGCCCA
This sequence comes from Empidonax traillii, assembly GCF_003031625.1. Classification (NCBI taxonomy): domain Eukaryota; kingdom Metazoa; phylum Chordata; class Aves; order Passeriformes; family Tyrannidae; genus Empidonax; species Empidonax traillii. The sequence goes on from NW_020955888.1 coordinate 133,539, forward strand.
TCTGAGGGTAAAAGAAGAGGGACCCCAGTTGTCTCACTGCCTGTAAGTTACTGCGTGAGTAACTAGGAAATGCTTGACTCTATGCAGAAAAACTTCCTGTACTAGAGAGGGGAAACCTGACACTGTTCTGGCCTGTCCCTTTGTGGGTTGTCACTTGGTTTCTCACTGTGGTTTTCCTTCCCCTTCAGTTTTCTGCACTAATTTTGTAATAACAGTTAGCGCTGGATTTCATAACACAGACATACAACATGCAATTAGAAATTGCTTTGTGTGAAATAAAGTAGCTCTGAGTCATATCCAGACAAGTGAATTATCTGTGATTATTCAGCCAAGAAGGGAGACAGTGGTAAGCAGAGGAATGTGCACACCAAGGGCTACACATTATTATTAACATTTGCATACTATTTGTAAGCATAAGGAGGATAACAAAGCCATATACTATGGCAGGGTTAGGCTTATTGGGATGTCTGTGTGTAAATATCCATGTGATCAAGTCCTCATGGGGAGGAACAGGTGATTTTCCTCTGATCTTGAGACTTGTGCATCTAAAAGATAGGCCACTCGCCTTGCTAAGTCTTTCTCTGTTTCTAAAAAAAGAAAAAAAAAGGAAGGTAATACATGGCAGATACAAGTATCTTTTAGAATTCTAAATTTATGTGAAGAAAATCTTGTATATGAGGACTTAGCATAAAGGGGAACAAAGGTTTCTTCAAAGGGAGATGGAAGAAAATAGATTTCCAGCACTGCCCTTGTTTGATGTACCTAGTAGATCTTCTTCTTTTTGTCCCTTGGCAAAGAAAGGTGACATTATGAAAGGGCCCTTGGCTGTGCAGAAACAGCTGGGAAACCTTTGGGAGTGAAAAAGTTGCTGGCTTTGTGAAACAAGGTGGTTTTTGCAGTGGCCTCCTAATATGTTTGTTATTTATTGCCAGGTAGGCAACTTAGGGTCTGGGACTGCAGTCAGGGGCACGGGCTGAGGGCAGTTTGCATTTCCTGAGTGGCAATGGATCAGCCAGTGAGAGAGACAGCGACAGTGGGGGGGGGTGTGGGGGGGATAATGTGGGCAGGGAGTGTGCTGGCTGCTGCTTCTATTTTTTTTGAAGGTTCACATTGAAACTAGAGGTATTTCTGCAAGGCGAGAGTTAGATACTGGGAAGGGACTGACAGCACTCTCTGAAAAGCATCTTCACAGTCCTCAGTGCATCACTTCAAATGCCCCAAAGAAGCTTGTTTTCCATCCATTGCAGAGAATCAGTTGACCCTTCCCCAGCCAGTCACAAATGCCTCCATCTGTAAAATGACAGTGAAAAATGCTTAATCTTCCAAGATGAATCTAACAGATGCTTCTCCCAGGAAATGAACTAAAGGTTGCAGCTTTGCTTGAGCGATTGTGAGTCAGGTATGAGTCATTTCTCCCTTGAAGGGCATCTGGATGTGCTTTGCTGATAAACACACAAAGAGCACAAAGCCTGGGGTGAAAGGTTATCACAGGAAGGAGAAACTAGAAAAAAACAAAAACCACAAAAAACCTCAGAGATATACCAGTGTACCCAGAACCTTCCTCTGTGGCCTGCAGGATGCATTAGCTGTGGGTTTTAAAGACATTGTTTCCCAACTTCCACTGCATACTAACTTATAAAAAGCAGTCAGGAGCCTTCTGTTATAATGGAATTTGGGTATTTCTATTATATCTATTGTTTCTGTGGCTTCTGATTGCTGCAAGTGCATTGAGCCCAGGGAACTGGGAATTGTGGATAAAGTACAACTTCAGCTATTTTTCCACAATAAAGCAAGGTGATCTGAGTACAGATTAAAGCCAGTGTAATAGCACAGAGTATATGACACCCACAGTAATTGATCTGTATGAAAAAATAGTCATTTACAGGGAATAACGTGGTACGGGCAGGCTTTCCAGAATGATCATAAATGAATGAAGTCAGTGTAGAAATTGTTGTCGAAAATTACCTGCCCTTGTGCTGTGCAGATCAGAATAAGGGATCGCAGTATTTCTGCTTGGGTTTTAAAAAAATCACAGAAAGAGGCACTGGAGTATGAAGAATTGGGTGTAAAACTAGTTTCTGGGAGCAAACCACAACTGGCTTTAGATGGTCCTGTTAACTCAGTGGTAATCCTTGCTCCCATGGAACATCAGAGCTAGGAAAGCTGACTGCAGCGCATCGAATTAGCATTAATTGTGCTTCATCTGATGGAGCTAATCCTAGCCAAGTGCAGCTAGACACTGATTTTCATATATTGCTGTTCTGACCATTTTACTATCAAGCTGTTTCTTAGTGACGTACATTTTATTCATGGCACAAGGCCTGTGAAAAGCAGCCTAGCATCCTGCCTTAGGAAACCAGTGGAGCATCGTCTGTAGGACGAGCTCATATCTTTTACCAGGCTGACAAATACGTCAGGGAGGGGGCAGACATGCTTGCCAGCACACAAGTCCATTCCCAGGTCAGGAATGGAAGCTGCTTCTTCCAAGTAGAGGCAGGTCAGGAGCAATTATGCTGGGTTCAATTTAATTATGCTAATCAAGCAAGCAATTAGAGGGATAAGGATGCTGACTTGCAGGGACAAAGAAGTAGCTAGCCTTTTTGAGAAAATAGAGAGGCTAGTAATTAGCTTAGTTTGGGCTGGGGAAAGAAGGTGGGGAAGACTGATATAAAAACCTCTCATTGTGTCTATGGCTTTAGACATTATGAGGGTTATGATTTTTTGATTTTAGGCTTATCAAGAGCTTACACTTTGTCATGTGGCAGGATATACTGGTGGAGATGCAGTTTCTTATGGCTGCTGCCTGTTTCAAGCTGATGCTGGCAGATGCATGGAGTATCAGTGTTCCTTATTTCTTTGTGTTACAGGAGATCCCCTCCCTCTCCCCAGGTTGACAGAAAAAACTCTAGCTCATCTTTGGGAGCAGCCAAGCTGTGTTTTTTGTGCATGGAGGTGTAAAACAGAGCTCTGTATTTCAAGTCTGTCATCATGACAACCAGGGGCTTGTCAGGTTTGGACCATCTCAAACTGCCGTGCATACCCTTGACCTGAGCAAACACAATACCTCCTGCATCAGCTGCTCACAAACTGTCTTTCACCCGTGGCTTTGGGCCTGGCACAGGCATGGGTTCAAAACTGTCCAGAGAACGACAGTCCAGAATGTGACCAAGATTGAGAGGTTTGCTCCTGTAGTCCTGTGCCATGGCAGAGATGAGAAAAGCCAGCCCTTTGTGGGTGGTAAATCTGCATAGCCAGGATGAAGCAATAGCACAGAGAAGAGTTTGTTGCGGCTCAAGCATCTCTTCCAAAAGTGTTCTTAACTTGAATGAGTCTTAACTTGAAGAGCTGAAGCGTGTCTCTTGAAAGTAATTATAACTACGTCAGTTACCATGACCGGAAAAACACAAGGGAAGAGCAATAGCTATTGCATGATAAAGGACATATTTTTGTTCCTTCCTCACATCTGAAAGAGAAGCAGCAGACTTGAAGGGTAAATCCAAACTGCTCGGTATTGAAATAGCAGTGTACCGCTGAGGTAATCTCCGAAAGAAAAGGTGTTTGATACCTGTGACATAGAGGAGGGGAGAGGGAAGTGTAAGGGGATCTCTCTGAAGGGAGACAGATTTCAGTGTGTCCTTCTGGGACACAAGAGAGCTGTAATGACTGCAGCTTTCCCTGCCTGGAAGGAAAAAGCACCTACAGGCTAGGCCAGCAGTGATAATGTGTAAGCCTGCTCTGTTTTCTCCTCCAGACCTTGCTGTCACAGAGTGGCTTTGACAAAACAGAAGCAAGGCAGACTGGAAAACTTCCTCAGAAATAGAAAAGTCAAGAAGTATTCTACTCAAAAAAAGGCTTTCCAAGGCTGGTGACGTACTTCATGATGGTGAATAATCAACCTCAACAGCAGAAGGGGAAAAAAAACAACAAAACTATCTGCTCTTCCCTCTGGCAGCCTCCAGTGCCTTGGGAGACGGCTCTGCTGACTCATTCAGAAAGCAGTTTTCAAAACATGACTCCTTCTCTTGTATCTAGACAGCTCCTTTCCCTGGGAACAGCAGCCCACCTGCCCCAGCCAGCAAAGGCAGGGTAGGAAACCTGCCCTCCTCTTGCTCTTGACTGGGCACTGGTTCGGGTCTCTCGGAACAGGCAACCTCCACTCTTTAGTCTGCACTTCATTCTTAAAAGCCCAACTGCAAAAAAAGCTGGGGTCTGATTTTTGGAAGTTGCTCCAATTTGATGTTCATTTCCTGTGCTCTGTGGTAGCAAGCCATGTAAAATAGTAAATAAATAGATATAAAAAAAAAAAAATCATGAAGCAGAAGAGATTGCTGGTTCAGATTTTTTCCTGTTAAATATTTGGTACCCCATAAATGAGGATAGGAACATGGTGCAAGGTAAATACAACTCCCAGCTTTAAATGTACAAATTCTGTCTCAGGATGGCCCCAAGGTAGCTGGAAAGACATCCCAGGGAAGAAGTGGGTCTGTGCTTGTCCCACAGCAGGCTGTATATGCAGATGTACTCCTGGCTGCTGTGGGAGGAATAATGCAGACAGCATGGCATGTTGGATGGCCCTTTCTGCATGAATGAATTAGGAGTCCCTTATGCATTTCCTAGCCAGAGGACATTACTATGTTGGTCTTGCAGGTGCTAAGGAGTTTTTTTGCTTGGCAACAGATCAGGGAAAGCTACCGAGGCAATCAGAGTAGCAAGATGGCTGTGTTGGAGGCCAGCCCAAATAGGGCTGCATTTCCTTGGAGAGCTCACTTTGGTACCAGAACTCTTTCCACAGGGGACTTTTAGTGCTGGCACCACTGCAACCTTCCCCCAAGCCATAACTGTGGTGGCTGTGTGGGAAAAAGCAGAATTTTGTTTACATAGCTCTTGGCAGGGCTCACTTGGTCCTGAAGAAGAGATCTGTGCTAGAGAGAGAAGCAAACTCTTCAAATATTTCCCCACAGATTGCTATGACTTTGGCACGGCTGGAGTCAAGCTAGCACCAATAGCATCCTTCTTTGAGCCACCTCACAGCGGTGAAACTGAGAGGAGCTGCTTGGTGGCAACTTGGGTGAAAGGGAGGATACAGCGACTGTTCCTCATCCGATCTGAGTGGCACAAGCAGGCTCTTGGACCTCAGTTCTCAGTGTGACCAAACGTGTGAAGCATTTTATCCCTAGTCTGCTTCCCAGGAAGTCAATTATTCTTCCCCACTTTGCAGGGGGCAGGTAGCACATGCAGTTTCTGCGAACAAAGGGCTGGTGAGAGAAGAGGACCTGGGGCCTGGGCATCTGTTTCGCAGGAGGTTGGGTCAGATCTGCAGGGTGTGACAGGCTCATCTGCCTTCCTGGTTGATGACAGCTGACAGCTGTGGAAGACAGAGGGAGAGAGGGAGGCTTGATGTGAAAAGAAAGGGAGCTGGAATTGCAAAAACACACTGATGATGGTTTTGCTAGTAGAATTCCAATTCCAAATATACATGTGATGAATTAAAACCTGAAATGGTGTTTAGCAAACGCTGCTTGCCAGGCCAAATTAGCAGCCTTATTTGTTGCCAGTGGCAGCTCTTTAAAACTCTTAAAGATGAGCTCCTTTTAAAATGTGGCATAAATAGGATGTTTTCTCAACAGTAGCATTTCCTCGCTTGAGCATCGCAGTAATTTTTGTACCCTTTGGTCTCCCACAGCTGGTACACCAAAAGAAAACGACAGCACAAAACCCAGCCAAGCTCCTTGGAAATGTAAATAGACCGGAACCACTGGTGTCCTCTTAACACAGCATCAATCACTGCTGGGTACTGGAAGTGGCAACACATTCGTTACAGTCCAGGCAGCAGATGGAGAAGGTGTAAGACCTGGTAGCACTGTTTTGGAGGTGTGCATGTTTCTCTGCAGAAAATGGAGGACAGATGGGGGCTGCTTTGACCTGCTCACTCAGTAACTTCAAAATCCTTGTATTTTCAGACCAGCTCTGTACTGAGGCTCTGTGGCATAGTTTGGAACCCCCACACATGCTCCCTACTCATGCTAGTCTCTGTTGGTTGTTAGATGCTTCCTATGGATTTGAGGTGAATTAATAGACAGTAAACCAAGGCAGGTCCTTAGCTTCTGGTGGGGTCTTCTCAAGAAAAATCAGCGCATTTACTTTCTCCCAGCAGACTGTGTTTCCAAAAATAGCAGTTGTTGCAGGTGAACTGCTGCAGCTGGTGCTCAGCGCCACATCCATCAGCCACAAGAAAAGAAACAGATCCATCCATTATGGAGGATTCCTATGTCACAGAGACTTCTCCTGGAAGACAGGGAGACCTTAGAAAACAATGGATGATGGGCTCTCCATTTAAATGGTGGTGTTATGTGATGCTTTGACCTGATGATTAAATGCAGGGTGACTTTTAGCCAGAATAAGTTCTGAGCAGTAAATACTGCCTTTGCCAACTACAGAGTAAGAAAAGAGGAAGACTGGTGATGATTTTAGGGCAAAGAGAGCAATTCTTTTAAGGAAGAAGGAATATAGTAAATACTGTGTTGTGCTCTTGCAGGTTTGCCTTGCAGGATGGCTCTCATTAGGAAATAAGAGCAGATGTGATTTCTTGGGCGTACCATCTTTGCAGAGAACCAGCAACCGTCACTTTCCAGTGGATGGATGTACATCTGGCCTGTTTCAGATTTCTCTTGGCCAGGTCTACATGACACATACCTGACTGCATTGCTCTGTTGATTATTAGGAAGGTAGTAAGGGATCCTGATGGACACAGGAGGCTAGAAGATTACTGGTTTGGGGGTTATTTTCACAGCTATGGTTATACCAGCAAAACTGCTTTCATAGTTTGTTTTATTTGATAGTATTTGTTTTATTTCTAGGGCTGAATTTCGGGCTGTGCAGAGAAGGATAACACACTGTTATGTTATCCTGAGCACCTCATGTAGGAGCATGCCAATTCTTGGATGTCCTTGTGGGTTGTTTGTTTCTCAGCCAATTTCTGTGTCAAAGCTTGCTTTTTCCAAGAACAGCAGGTGGTTATGCGAGTCATTGTCTTTCAGGTTATTCTCTCTTTCATGCCATGGAGCAGGAAGGAGTATGAGATGCAGCTGCCCACAGGAACTGCTGAGAATATGTAGTCACTGAGGCTATAGGGGGTTAATAGCAGTGCTGGTGGTAACAGAACTGGTGGATCAATCCAGCCCATGTGGAACTACAGCTTAGAGCAGTGAAAGGTTTCTTGCCAGTGTAGGAGGATGTTTGCACCACCTCTGCCTTTTAAGATGCTTATCGTATGTTGCCTCCAGGGAGGGTGGTTGTGAGCCAGAGCTCAGCCTGGGAGCTGTTACACATCCTTTTCTCATCCTTTAGTTACAGGTGGAGCTGAGGGGCCACTTTCCAACTAAGGAAATAGTTTGACAAGTCTTGCCACCTGAAATGTCATGGATTTCTTCTTCCCCTGAATATGTCCTCCCTTTTCTCTTCATCTCCCTCAACCTAAACATTGTCTAAGGAGCTGTTTACACACACACACCACAGAGCAATATCACTTCCCTGATTCCACTATCTGCCTGATCCCACAGACTTCAGGGCTGATGCAATGAAAATAGTGGGCAGGATTAGATGTATCAGGGCAGTGGCCACCATTGTGAAAAGAAGCCATGAATCTGGCCAGGCCTTAAATCTCAAATTGTTACAAGATGAGACAGGTTGGGATGGATGGAGGGAAAGATGATGTATTAACTATTGCCCTGTAAATGAGGAAGGTTCATTGTGCAAAAGAGGGACATACTTACAGAATCCTCAACCTAGTGCCTAGCCAAGGACAGCAAGTGCCAGTCTGTGCCAACCTACCTAACATCAACAGTAGGAGCACAGCGGGTGAATGCTTCCTCTGCAAGACTGAATGAGCTCCATCTTAATGAAGAAACAGTTTCAGGCAAAATTTAGAGAAGATGAGGGCATTCTCCACTCCATGTCCTGCAAGATGGTCCTCAGGGAGGCACGTGGCCTTCTGTGTCCTTCCTATAGCTTCCCTGTGTGGGAATATGGCCCTGCTGGGAGAGATCCAGCAGCACTGGAGAGGCTATTTGCTTCTACCTGACCCACTTTCATGCAAAATCCAGTGACACTTCAAAAAACAAGGCAAATCTTTTATGAAAGGTAATTTGATTCTATAAGTAGACCAGAGAAGGGAAGCTACAGCTGCATTCAGGACTCTGTTCCCTGCCAGGGTGACAACAGCAGCAACCAAGGAAAAAACCACCCATTTCATCACCTGGATGCTCTGGAAGAGTGCTCTCAGGTCAGGGCATTGTATCCCAGCAGCTGGAAAAAGCCACTGGTTTCTGTCACTCCATCTTTTTCCAGGCATTGCAACTGGAACTGTCATCAGCTCCATATTAAGCCAGGTGAATTGCAAGAGGTTCCCGCACAGTGTGGGGGTGTTACATGGTCTGTTGGCTGGGGTGGCAGAGGGGCATCAAGCCAAAGAGCTGCTCTCTGACCAGGGAGACCTGAATAGTGGAGTGCTGCTGTCTAGGCCTTGTGTATTAACATCTAGAGATGTGTGTGTCATCTTAATTTACAGTGTTTTCTTGGCAGACTTACAACGGACTGGGTCTGACTCACCTGTCATGAAACACTCCGCTGCTAAAAGGATTTTTAACTGAGTTTTATTTGAGGAAGTAACTCAGATGTCATTTAGTAGATAGATGAGCAACACGGCTTTTCACACTTGGGGAAAATGGGTATTTGGGATGGATTTTTAAGGCCAAACCTCTGACTTTAGGGATGACACCACTGCAAGAGGTGGGAGAGGCAGGCTCATAGATTGGGGCTTAGAGGACAACAGTGCTTCATCTGTTCTTTGGGGAGCTGGTGTTTGCATGTTGAAAGAGCAGAACTGAAGGAACTGAAAGCTCACCTTGGGGGCTGTGGCCTTCAAGGAAAAGCCGAGAACTTTCTGAAGCTGCCAGAAGATGACATTTCTATTGACGCTGGTGGAGGTGCACTGGGATAAACAAAAAGCACAGTGATGCCTGGTGGGGGGGGGGCATGACTTAGCTTCAAAGAGCTGTAAGGTGGTGTTGATACCTGACCTGAGCTGCTCTTTGCTCATCCAGGGCAGAAGAGCACTATGACACAGAGCAAACCCCACTGGTGTTTGCTGAACACACAGGATACCTTAGTCCCTGACACATCACCTAGAGCTATGTCAGATTTCCCTGCCACAGGAGCTAATCCATTCTTTTGCATGCCTACCTGATGCCCTTGAGGGTTTAACAACCCATGGCAGAGCCTGAGCTGGATCTGTGCACTCTGTGTCCCTGTCCCTGACTGCTGTGGCTGAAGAGCTGTTGGCCCACAGGGCAGGTGCCCCTCTCAAAGCTCCTCTCTTGGAGACCACTATAGCTCTCCCAGATGCAGAGGTCGGATACAGGGAGGAGGCAGAGCTTGGTTGTAGATAAAATTGGTCGTAAAGGATGTAAAACAAGCAGCCTTTTTTACTTTCTGCCTAGAGTGGACAATAAACCTTCACCTTCCCACGCAGTGCCACAGTCAGGGCTATTGTGCTTCTTCTTATTATTATTATTTTTCCTCCCCATTGTTAGAAGACACGACTTCATTGTTGATATTTTAGCTTTAGGATGCTACCTGCTGACCCTCTGTTTTGATTCAAATCATACCTTTCTCCTGGAGTCACTCCCATCACAGTGACAAGCCCACTCCTGAGAACAACAATGGTGCGATATTCAGACTTTGACTTCGCAACTGATGGGAGATAAAATTATAAAGAGGGGTAGGTGAATCATCTGCTCTGAAGCACTGATGAATACACACAAGACAGATTGCAGCTCTGTGTGGTACCACGAATGAGTAGAGAAAGGGGAACAATAAGAGATTCAGACAAATGCAGGAAAGTAAAATGACCATACATGCAGGTAGAAGGGTGTCCTTTTCCACTCTTATGCTGGGCTCTTCTGGCAGAACTCCAGCATTATGGCAGTACTTTCATCCTCTTTTTTTTTTTTTTTTTTTTCCCCTGTCTTTTGCTGGATTCAGTGAGAAAAGAGGGTTGTTATGGCATGAAGACGAGGACCCTTCTTTCACTGCATGGTCACCATCTCCAAGGCCATGCTTGCTCAAGGCACGCACAGATTGGGGGAGGGATCAAAATAACAAAGCTTCATGTTAATTTTTAAAAACCCATAACATTTTCCTTCCCTAAATGTTAAAGAGATAGAGAAGATTCTCTCTTTTTCTCTAACAACTCTTTTCTTTGCTTCTATAACCTCAAAAAACAGGGAAATGTGCTTGCATGGAGATCTTTTATGTCTGAAAAACTGGGAGGGCTAGAAAGCTCTCTTGTTCTTTATTTTACTTCACTTGGAAGACCTGGAAAAGACAAAAGAAAGTACTTCTTTGAATGTTTAGTTTTGTTCTGTTACTGTCCTTCAAGATATGTCCTTCAAGCTTGTGAACAAGTTTTTTGAATTTTTATGGAGGAAACAGAGCATTCAGAAAACAAATCTACACTTTTTTAAGTGCTAGATATTATCTCTGGGACAGGAATCCTGGATAATATCAGGAATTTCATCACTAAACCAGTGCCAAATCTGCCCAATTCAGTGAGAAGTCCAGGAGGTGACATGAACACGATGTCTCCATGTGTTCCTAGAAAAAAGATAGAACATACCAGAAGGCTTCTTCCTTTTGTAGGGTCAGGTCCAATAAAAAAAAAAAAAAGGACATTGAGAAATAGCTATGAAAAATAAAGCTGGTGCACTATTTAATAGGGTGACTGGCATGAAAAGCACTAGGGAGACACCATTTTGATCAAAACCAGCTCACTTAAGCTTTCAAAAATTTCCATT